>NW_016107955.1:625770-636628 GCF_001604975.1 Cebus imitator | reverse complement strand
AAAAAAGGACAACTGGAATTCTCTTAGAGATTATGTTGAATCTCTATATATCAACTTGGGGAGTATTGCCACTTAACAATATTGTCTTAATAATTTGTGAACGTGGGATTTTTTTAGATCTTTAATTTCTTTCAGGAGTGTTTTATAGTTTTCACTATAAGTCTTATAGTTCCTTTGTTAAATTTATCCCTGGGCATTTTATTCTTTTTGATACTGCTTTAAAATTTGATTTTTTTAATTAAAAAAAAATTTTTAGACCAGGCACGGTGACTCATGCCTGTAATCCCAGCACTTTGGGAGGCCGAGGTGGGTGGATCATGAGGTCAGGAGATCGAGACCATCATGGCCAACATGGTGAAACCCCTTCTCTACAAAAATACATAAAATTAGCTGCTGGTGCGAGCCCATAGTCCTGGCTACTCAGGAGGCTGAGGCAGGGGAATCACTTGAACCTGGGAGACAGAGGTTGCAGTGAGCTGGGATCGCGCCACTGCACTCCAGCCTGGCAACAGAACAAGACTCCATCTCAAAAAAAATTTTTTTTAATTTCTTCATGATTTTATCTCAGAGGCAGGGTTTTGTTTTTTAGAGACAAAGTCTTGCTCTGTTGCCCAGACTAGAGTGTAGTGGCTCCATCATAGCCCACTGCAGCCCACTCATGGGATTATAGCTGTGAACCACTGCACCTGGCTGGATTTTTTTCTTAATTTTCTTTTTTGGAGGGGTGGGGGCAGAGTCCCACTCTGTCACCCAGGCTGGAGTGCAGTGGCCCGATCTTGGCTCACTGCAACCTCTTCCTCCTGGGTTCAAGCAGTTCTTGTGCCTCAGCCTCCCAAGTACCTGGGACTATAGGCGTGTGCCACCACACCCAGCTAATTTTTGTATTTTTAGTAGAGATGAGTTTTCGCCATATTGGCCAGGCTGGTCTTGAACTCCTGGCCTCAGGTGGTCCACTGGACCTCAGCCTCCCAAAGTGCTGGGATTACAGGCATGCACCACCGTGCCCAGCCCTTTATTTCATTTTTTGATTGTTCATTGCTAGTGTATAGAAATACAATTGATTTTTGTTTATTGATCCTCTATCATATGACATTGCTGAACTTGTTTATTAGTTCAAATCATTTTTTGGTGGATTCCTTGGAATTTTTTAATATGCAAGATCATGTTATCTCTACATAGAAATAGTTTCACTTTTTTCTTTCCTATCGGAATGCCTTTTTTGTTTATTTGTTTGTTTGAGACAGAGTCTCGCTCTGTCATCCAGGCTGGAGTGTAGTGGCACAATCTCAGCTCACTGCAACCTCCACCTCCTGGGTTCAAGCAATTCTCCTGCCTCAGTCTCCCAAGTAACTGGGATTACAAGCACCCACCAGCATGCTTGGCTAATTTTTATATTTTTACTAGAGATGGGGTTTCACCATGTTGGCCAGGCTGGTCTGGAACTACAGACCTCAGGTGATCCCCCCGCCTCAGCCTCCCAAAGTGCTGGAATTACAGGCATGAGCCACTGTGCATGGCTCTTTTTGTTTTTTTTGACACAGGGTGTTGATCTGTAACCCAGGCTGGAGCACAGCATTGTGATCATAGCTCACTGCAGCCTCAAACTCTTGGGCATAAGCAATCCTCCCACCTCAGCCTCTCAAGTACGTAGGACTACAGGTGCACACCACCACATCCAGCTAATTTTTAATTTTTTTTGTAGAGACAGGTCTCACTGTGTTGCCCAGGCTGGTCTCAGACTCCTAGAGTCAAGCAGTCCTTTCACTTTGGCCTCCTAAAGTGCTGGGATTACTGGCTTTGTTCTTTTTGCTCAACATTACTTTGACCATTTGGTGTCTTTTGTGGTTTATACAAATTTTAGTATTGTTTTTCCTTTTTTCTGTAAAAAAGTCATGGAATTTATTTATTTATTTATTTTGGGACAGAGTTTTGCTTTTGTTGCCCAGGCTGGAGTGCGATGGCTTGATCTCGGCTCACCACAACCTCCGCCCCCCAGGTTCAAGTGATTCTCCTGTCTCAGCCTCCCAAGTAGTTGGGATTACAGGCATGTGCCACCATGCCCAGCTAATTTTGCATTTTCAGTAGAGGTGGGGTTTCTCCATGTTCCTCAGGCTAGTCTCCCTCCCGACCTGAGGTGACTTGCCCACCTCTGCCTCCCAAAGTGCTGGGATTACAGGTGTGAGCCACCATGCCCAGCCATCATGGAATTTTTGTAGGGATTGCATTAAATTTGTAGATCACTTGGAGTAGTATGGACATTTTAACAATATTAATTTTTCCAATTCATGACCACAGGGTATCTTTCCATGTATTTGTATCATCATCAGTTTCATTCATCAATGTCTTAATTGTTTTTAGGGTACAGGTCTTTTACCTCCTTGATTAAATTTATTCCTAAGTATTTTATTTTTTTTCTATAGCTATTGTAAATGGGATTGCTTTCTTGATTTATTTTTCAGATAGTTTGTTGATAGTGTATAGAAACGCTACTGATTTTTGTATGTTGATTTTATATCCTGCAACTTTACTGAATTTATTTGTTCTAACAGTTGTTTTTTTTTGTTTGTTTTTGTTTTGTTTTGTTTGAGACAGAGTCTTGCTCTGTTGCCAGGCTGGAATGCAGTGATGCAATCTCAGCTTACTGCAACCTCCGCCTCCCGGGTTCAAGTGATTTTCCTGCCTCAGCTTCCTGAGTAGCTGGGACTATAGGCGCACATCATCACGCCCGGCCACTTTTTGTATTTTTAGTAGAGACGGGGTTTCACCGTGTTGGCCAGGATAGTCTCAATCTCCTGACCTCATGATCCACCCACCTGGGCTTCCCAAATTCTGGGATTACAGGCGTGAGCCACGGCGCCTGGCCCAATTTATGTCTTTTTGTAATGTGTATGTTAACAAATTATTGTAGATATTATTTTAATAATTTTACCTCTTAACTTTTATACTATATAAGCAGTCTATACACTATTACAGTATTATGGTATTCTGAATTTGACTGTATACTTACTTTTACCAGTGAGTTTTATATTCATATCTTTTCGTGTTACTAATTAGCATCCTTTTCTTGCAGCTTGAAAAATTAGCACAGGGGTGTCCAAGGGAGAGAATACGGTCATGGGTTCTTAAGTTTCTTTTTCTGGTTGAGCCAATAAAGCCCCTTCCTTTGCTGCTTATCACTAGAGACAGAAACTAAAAACCATGGCTTCAGGCTTCTGAAAGCTTAAAACAAAACAAAACAGAATAACAACAACAACAACAAAATGAGGCGGGTTGCACAAGCTAGCTTTAGCATTTCTTGTAAGACAGATCTGGTGGCAGTGAACTCCCTCAGCTTTTGTTTGTCTTGGAAAGTCTTTCATCTCTCCTTCATTTCTTGTTTTTTAATTATTTTTTGTATTTCAGTTGGTTTTGGGGGAACAGGTGGTGGTTGATTACATGAGTAAATTCTTTAGTGGTGATTTCTGAGATTTTGGTGTACCTATCACCTGAGCAGTATACACTATACCCAAGGTGTAGTCTTTTATCCCTCACCCCCTCCCACCCTTTCCCCCAAGTCCCCAAAGTCCATTGTATCATTCTTATGCCTTTGCATCCTCATAGCTTAGCTCCCACTTATGAGTGAGAACATACACTGTTTGGTTTTCCATTCCTCAGTTACTTCACTTAAAATAATGGTCTTCAATTCCATCCAGGTTGCTGCAAATGCCATTATTTCATTCCTTTTTATGGCTGAGTAGTATTCCATGGGGTGTGTGTGCACACACACACCACACTTTCCTTATCCGCTCATTAACTGATGTGCATTTGGGCTGGTTCCATGTTTTTGCAGTTGTGAATTGTGCTGCTATAAACATGCATGTGTAAGTGTCTTTTTTGTATAATGACTTTTCTTCTCCTTCATTTCTGAAGGGCAGCTTAGCTGGCACAGTCTTCTTGGTTGGAAGTTTTTTCCTTTAGCACACTGAATACATGATTTTACTTTTTCATGGCCTATAAGGTCTCTGCTGAGAAATCAGCTGCTAGCTTTATTAGAACTCCTGTACCTGTTATTTCCTTCCTTTCTTTCTTTTTTTTTAATTGCATTTTAAGTTTTGGAGTACATGTGAAGAACATGCAAGATTGTTACATAGGTACACGCATGGCAGTGTGATTTGCTGCCTTCCTCCCCTTCACCTATATCTGGCATTTCTCCCCTTGCTCTCTCTCCCCAACTCCCCACCCCCTGCTGTCCCTCCCCTATTTCCCCCCTGACAGACCCCAGTGTGTGATGCTTCCCTCCCTGTCTCCATGTGTTCTTATTGTTCAACACCCACCTATGAGTGAGAATATGCGGTATTTGATTTTCTGTTCTTGTGTCCGTTTGCTGAGAATGATGGTTTCCAGGTTCATCTGTGTCCCTACAAAGGACTCGAGCTCATCATTTTTTATGGTTGCATAGTATTCCATGGTGTATATGTGCCACATTTTCTCTGTCCAGTTTATCATCAATGGACATTTGGGTTGGTTCCAGGTCTTTTCTATTTAAACAGTGCTGCAGTGAACATTCGTGTGTATGTGTCCTTATAGTAGAACGATTTATAATCCTTTGGATATATACCCAGTAATGGGATTGCTGGGTCAAATGGAATTTCTATTTCTAGGTCCTTGAGGAAGTGCCACACTGTCTTCCACAATGGTTGAACTAATTTACCCTCCCACCAACAGTGTAAAAGTATTCCTGTTTTTCCACATCCTCTCCAGCATCTGTTGTCTCTGCTTCTTTTCTCTTGATGCTTTCAAGGATCTTCTCCTTGTCCTTAATTTTTGATGGTTTGATTATATATTTTTGTATAGTCTTGTTTGCATTTAATTTGATTGTAGAACTTTGACCTATGCCTGGATATTTGTATCTTTCTCCAAACTTGGAAAGCTTTCTGTTATTACTTTTTGAAGTAAACTTTCTGTTCCTTTGTCTTTGTCTTTTCCTTCATGAATTCTATAATTCAAAAATTTGCTCTTTTGAAGCTATCCTATAAATCCCATAAGCTGCCTTATTTCCTCTCATTCTTGTTTTTCCTGCTATGACTGTTTATTTTCAAATAATCTGTCTTCAGGTTCACAGGTTTTTTTCTGCTTGATCAGTTCTGTGTGGGATATCCCACTCAAGGGATATCCACAGAGTATCTTGTGAGCATGAGATGATTATAATTATGGACTTTAATAAGACTTTATCTTGGCAAGCTTCTTCTTGCCCATGGGCAGCTGTCATTTGCAGGGATAGCAGTCAGTTCCAGCCACCAGAGCATGGCTATAGGGGAAGGTTGAGGTGCCCTTATCAGCGTTCTTCATGGTGACAGCTTTGTGTCTAGAGAAGCATTCAGCCAGGATCAGCACCGCTTTCCCAGGTTTCATGAACTTGCCCATTTCAACAGCAACCAACTAAGCCTACAGCAGAAAACACAAAAAAAACACAAAAACCCCCTAATTTTTAAAATAATTTCAATCTCTGTTAAATGTTTCATTTTAGTCATTTTTTCATGATATTATTGAATTGTTTCTGCATATTTTCTTGAAGTTCTGAGCTTCCTTTATATAATTATTTTGAATTCTTTGTAAGCCAGTTCATAAATCTCCTCTTTTTAGGGTCAGTTACTGGTACTTTCTTTTGTTCCTTTGGTGGTGGTGTGTTTCCCTTTCCTTTCCCTGATTGTATTTTTCTTTTTCTTTTTCTTTTTTTTTGAGGCAGAATCTCATTCTATCACCACCCAAGCTGGAGTGCAGTGACGCAGTCTCAGCTCACTGCAACTTCTGCTTCCCAGGTTCAAGCTATTCTCATGTCTCAGCCTCCCAAGTAGCTGGGATTACAGGCGTACACCACCTAGCTAATTTTTGTATTTTTAGTAGAGACAGGGTTTCACCATGTTGGCCAGGCTGGTTTCGAACTCTTGACCTCAAGTGATCCACCCGCCTCAGCCTCTCAAAGTGCTGGGATTATAGGTGTGAGCCCCTGTACCCAGCCGATCGTTTTTATTTAAAAAAAAATTTTTTTTGAGACAGAGTCTCCCTCTCTCCCTCTGTCACCCAGGCTGGAGTGCAGTGGCATGATCTTGGCTCACTGCAGCCTCTGCCTCCTGGTTTCAAGCGATCCTCCTGCCTCATCCTTTCAAGTAGCTGGGACCACAGATATGCACTACTACGTCCAGCTAATTTTTTGTAGAGATGGGGTTTCGCCATGTTGCCCAGGCTGGTCTTGAACTCCTGAGCTCAAGCGATCCACCTCCCTCAGCCTCCCAAAGTGCTGGGATTATAGGTGTGAGCCACCACGCTAGGTTAAATTTTTTTTCCTTAAAAAATAGAGACAGGGTCTCACTGTGTTGCCCAGGCTGGTCTCAAACTCCTGGGCTCAAGCAGTCTGCCCACCTCGGCCTCCCAGAGTGCTTGGGATTATTGGCGTGAACCACTGTGGTTGGCCTCCCTGATTGTTCTTGATCCTTGTGGCTGTGCATTGGTGTCTGCACATCTGAAGAAGTAAAGACTCATTCTGGTCTTTGCAGACTGGCTTTGTCTGGGAAAGCCCCTCACCAGTCAGCCTGTCCAGAGATCCTAGACTGGCCATCTGGCATGTTCTGTGGGTGGGCTTGCTGCTGGAGTCCTCAGGCATGCTAGTCTGGTGTCTGGGTCAACAGGTGGGTGGACCGATATCTGGGTCCATAGGGCTTGGCGTGGAGCCTGGATCCAAACAGATGGACCTGTTCATTGGGTATGTGGAGGTGGGCCTGGAGCCTAAGTCCACAAGGGCACAGCTGGTTCCTGGATCTGTGGGAGCCAGTTTCATGTCTGGGTCCACAGGGGCTGAAGTGGTGCTCAGGCGGACCTGGAGCCTAAATCTGCAGTGTCAAGCCTGGGTTCTGGGTCCATGGGGGCTGGCCTGGATCCTCAGTCTGCAGGCGTGATCCTGGAGCCTCAGTCCACAGGGGTTGGTTTGGCACCAGAGATTACTAGGGTGGGCCTGAACTCTGGGTCAGCTGGAGCCTGGGGCCACGAGGACCAGCCTCAAGCCTGGGAACAGTGTGGTGCTGGGGCCAGTGTGGAGCCTGGATTTGCTAGCACGGGGATCTACTGGGATGTACCTGGACCCTGGGTCTGTTGGAGCAGGGACCAGCCTGAAGGGTGGGGCCACAGAGAACAGCCTGCCACTGGACAGGCCCAGTGTCTGTGTCTGCAGGTGCCAGCCTGGTACTTGAATCTAGAAGTGCTCTCCTGTTGCTAGGACAGGCTGGCAGCCTAGGACTATGTAGGTCAACCTGGTTCTGGGTTGGGCTGGAACCTAAGGTAGTCCTGGAGCCTGGGACCACATGCCCTGGAGCCTGTGTCCACAGGGTCTTGCTGGATGCTGGGTCTGCAGGTGCTGGCCTGACGACTAGTGCTGTAGGGGCTGGCCTAGTGCTTCAGGGACTGGCCTGGTGGTAAGATGGGCCTGAAATCTTGGGCCATGGGGGCCAGCCCCATGCTGAAGGTGATCTGGGACCCACGGCCACCAGGGTTGGCCTCTCCCTGGAAGAAACCTGGTACCTGAGTCTGGGGGGGGCTGACCTGGCACTGGGGTGGCTCCAGAGACTGAGACTGCCAGGCAGGCCTGGAGTGAGAGGTGGTGGAATCTAGTCTGGTGCTGGGGCAGGCCTGGAGGCTCAGTCCGCAGGTACCAGCCTAGAGGCTTGAGCTGTGGGTGCCTGCCCGGTGCTGGGTTTGACTGGGGCAGGCCTGGTGTTGGGGTCCAAGGGAAAGCCCAGTGCTCACCTCCTTTCTCCTCCTGGAAGACAAAGTATCTCTCTTCCCACTGTGCTGCCTGGGGTAGGGGAGGGGTGGCATTGATACGTGGAACTGTCTTATCTACCTTCTTCATTGTATCTTTTCTTATTTCTGTGCTACACTACGTGCTGTAAACTCTCACCTGGTTTCCTTAGCTCTCAGGAAGTATTTTTGTGTATGGATTGTTTTTCAAATTGATGTTTCTGTTGGGGGACGAGCACTGGAAAGTCCTACTCTGCCATCTTGCTGCCATCTGGACTCCCAATATTTCTTGTTTATCTATTTTTGTTTTTGTTGTTGTCATAGTTGTTTTTCTTGTTGCTGTTTATTTGTTCAGTGACTTTTCTGAATTCATTTTGTGGATTCCATCTCCCCCTGCATTATGTGGTCTCTGAGTTGTCTGCTAGCAGCTTTTTTTCTTTTCAGTTCTTGTTTTTCTTTTTAAGCTTGGATTCCTAGGGGTCACACCTGGTAAATAAATATAATTTGATGGTCAGCCAATGATTGGTCAGAATATATCCTTAAATGCCTTGCCTGTACGTCTTTCACCCCTTGCCAAGAGGATCTGTGTAAGAAAGCATTGCCTTCATGAAGAGGGAAATTAAGTAATAACAATGGTAGTCTGTAATTGCTGCATAATGAAATAAAGTTGACTGTGTTGTGTTCAATATAAAACCTAACCCCCAGCTCTCCTTAAAATTAACTAAAAACGTATCTTATTTATTCTCCCCACATTCTCAGCAAAGTTCCCAGGCATCTCAAGACTCCTGTTTTTCTTGCTGACCAGCTGCAAGATCACAGGGCAAGATAACACCCAGAGAATGTACAATGTGTTTCTCAAAATGTTGTTTTTCAAATGTTGCATACCTCACAGGACATGTTACAAGTTAACTGTTCTTTGTTCTGGCTTCTGTAAACCTGTTAGCTGCTACATCATCCTAGATGTATAAAAAGTACTCCATTTTCTTTGTCCTTTGCTCAGCCTTGGGATGCTAATCCCCTGAGCCAGTGACCACCTTAATAAAATCCTTCTGTTTCACCCATTGATCTCTCCAGTCTCCTGAGTATTCTACAGCATTCAAAGTCCAGCCAGTATACGAGATAGCCTTAGCTTTCACTTTCTGCTTGCACAGGGCCTGCAGTCAGCCAGAAGTGAGTGGCTTGGGTCCTCTCCTGTCCCAGCTCTTTCCTTGGCATGCACATAGCCTTGAGTATATGCATAGCCCTTTAGATCCCTAGGAATACGTCAGAGCTTTTCAAAGTTTCCTATGGTTGTCTCATTCTCTAGGATTTCCTGTAAAATTCTCTTTAAGTGGTCAGATTTCTCTGCTGTCTGGAATTTGGTCAACTTTTGGATCCTGTACCACTGAGCTACGGAGGGACAGGGAGGGAGGATGGGAACATAGGTGAAATGTCATAGACGCCACTGGCTTACCAAGATTTAATAGTTTCTTTGGATAGATGATTTTCATTTCATTCTGTGGCTTTGATTAATTGCCAGAGTTCTAAAATGGTTGATTTGAGTTTGTTTGTATGTTTTCACTGTTTTAGAGGGAAAGTGAATTCATCAAAGTCCTTGCTCTACCATTCCATCTATCTGCTATTACTCCTGTCTTTTTTTAAAAAAAAAAACAACCTTTAAATTCTTTTCATCTCACATGCCCTTGCAGTTACGACTTAATTTCTGAATTCCCCTAACAGCAAAACTCTTCAAAGAGTTTTCATTTCTCACTTTCTCTACTCTTTTCCTATTTGCCGTTTGTTCATATAACATATATTAGATATATGATAAAAGAATAGTCAGGATGTGGTGGCCCACACCTGTAATCCCAGGACTTTGGGAGGCCAAGGTGGGCAGATCACTTGAAGTCAGGAGTTCAAGACCAGCCTGGCCAACATGGTGAAATCCTGTCTCTACTAAAAATATAAAAATTAGCTGAGTGTAGTGGCGGGCGCCTGTAATCCCAGCTTCTTGGAAGGCTGAGTCAGGAGATGAGTCAGGAGAATCGCTTGAACCCTGGAGGCGGAGGTTGCGGGGAGCCAAGATCACACCACTGCACTCCAGCTTGGGGGATATATCCAGTGAGACTCCATCTCAAAAACAAACAAAAAACTCCAGAGTATATACATTATACACATGAGTTATAATAATATAAAGAAAACCCAAGAGCTCACAACCCCACCCAAGAACATTAATGATAGCATCTATCCATGTGTCATTTTCTGTTCCATTATTTACCCTCCCTACCACTCCACTCCTAAAATCACTACTTTCCTAAGTCTTGTGCTTAACATTCACTTGCCCTTTTTGAAATATGGAATTTTTTTTATATTTGTGGGGATGTTTAACCAATACATTGTTTATTTGACTCAGTTGTGAGTCTTGTAAAAATAGTGTCAAACTGTATTTTTTTTTTTTTTTTTTTTTTTTTTTTGAGACAGAGTTTCACTCGTCACCCAAGCTAGAGTGCAGTGGTGTGATCTTGGCTTACTGCATACTCTGCCTCCTGGGTTCAAGCGATTCTCCTGCCTCAACCTCCCGAGTAGCTGGGATTACAGACATACATCACCACACCCAGCTAATTTTGTGTTTTTAATAGAGTCAGGATTTCACCACATTGGACAGGCTGGTCTTGAACTCCTGACCTCAGGTGATCCACCTGCCTTGGCCTCACAAAGTGCTGGGATTACAGGCATGATCCACCATGCCTAGCGCTGTATGTGGTCTTCTGAGACTTAACTGTTTTCATTGAATATAATTATGTTTCTAAGATTCACCTATGTTGTTGCATGTAGCTAGAGTTTGTTCATTCTCAGTGCTGTACAACCCTTGGGTGACCATAAGACAAATTGTCCATTCATCTGTTGTTGGACATTTGGGTCATTTCCAGCTTTTTGCTCTATGGACATTGCTACTATGAACATTCTTAGGCATGTCTCCTGGGACACACACACACCCATTTTTCTCAGGTATACAGACCTAGGAATGGAATTGTTGGTTAATAGAACATCCAAAAGTTCGACTTGACAGGATTATGCGAAACTGATGGTACCAATTTATACTACTTTC
>NW_016107955.1:622589-625760 GCF_001604975.1 Cebus imitator | reverse complement strand
AGAGATCCCATTGATCCACATCTTCATGCACTTGATATTGTATTGTCCTCCTTAATTTTTGTTATTATGCTGAGTGTAAAATGATATTTCACTGGGGACATATTAGCATTTTCCTAGTCATTAATGTGGTCGAGCATTTTTTCCATGGTCCTTAGCCACACGTTTCCTCTTCTGTGAAAGGACTATTAATATCTTTAGCACATTAAAATTTTTTTGGCTGGGTAGAATAGCTCATGCCTGTAATCCTAGCACTTAAGGAGGCCAAGGCAAGCAGATCGCTTGAGTCCAGGAATTTAAGACTAGCCTTGGCAACATGACAAAACCCCATCTCTACAAAAAATACAAAAATTAGCTGGGTGTTGTGGTGCCTGCCTGTCGACCCAGCTACTTGGGAAGCTGAGGTGGGAGGATGGCTTGAGCCCAGGAGGTGGTGGCTGCAGTGAGCTGACATCATACTGCTGCACGCCAGCCTAGGTGGCAGAACCAGACTCTGTCTTAAAAATTAAATCTTTTCTTTTTTTTTTTTTGAGATGGGTTCTCACTACGTTGCCCAGACTGGTCTGGAACTCCTAGGCTCAAAGGATCCTCCTGCCTCAGTCTCCCAGGTAGCTAGGGTTATGGATGTGTATCACTGTGCCTAAATCATTTTTTATTGATTTGTAGGCATTCTCTATGTGGATCCTCATCATTGGTCAGTTGTGTGTGTTGAATATCTTATGTAATTTTGAAGCTTTTTTAATGGTGTCTTTGCATGAGCAGAAATTCTTATTTTTAATTTTTTTTTTTTTTTATTTGAGACGGGATCTCACTCTGTCACCCAGGCTGGAGTGCAGTGGTGGGATCACAACTGACTGCAACCTTGACTTCCCTGGGCTCAGGTGATCCTCCTACCTCCCAAGTAGCTGGGTCTACAGGTATGTGCCATGCCTGTAAATTAGCCATACCTAGCTAATTTTTAAAATTTTTTTGTAGAGACAGGGTCTCCCTTTTGTCCAAGCTAGTCTTATTTTTGAGTCGAACAAATCCATCTTTTCCGTATTATAGCCAGCAGTTTTTTATTTTGTCTTCTCTAACCTACAGTCATAAACATGTTCTTTATTAAAAGTTTCAAAAGTTTGCCTTTCACATTTAAGTCCAAATGGAATTGGTTTTTGTGTGGTATAAGGTAGGGAGCTGGTTTTATTATTTTCCGTATGGATAACATAATAATCTGAGGAGCCACCTCTGGCCTGGAGCATCAAAGTTCCATATCCATATAGATCTGTTTCTGGCCTCTCTTTGCTATTGGCCAACCTTATATTCCCGAACCAGTACTATACTGCCTTAATTACCTTGCCTTCATAATAAATCTTGATATTTGGTAAAGCAAAATCTTCCCATCTTATTTTTCATCAGAAGTATCATATATTCTCAGCCCTTTGTTGTTTAAATTTATTTAGAGATAGGTTTTTGCCTTGTCGCCCAGGCGGGAGTGCAGTGGTGTGGTCTTGGCTCATATCAGCCTTGACCTCCTGGACTCAAGCAGTTCTCCCACCTCAGCCTCCTGGGTAGCTGAGACTACAGGTGCACGCCATCATGCCCAGCTAGTTGTTGTATTTTTTGTAGAGACGGTCTCCCCATGTTAACCAGGCTGACCTTGAATGCCTGGGCTCAAGCAGTCCACCAATCTTGGCCTCCCAAAGTGCTGGGATGACAGGTATGAGCCACCTCGCCCGGCCCTCCTTTGTTATTTTATTTTATTAGTTACTTGAGGCAGGGTCTTGGCTCTGTCACACAGGCTGGAGTGCAGTGGTGCAGTCAGCTAACTGCAGCGTCAACCTTTTAGGGCTCAAGCAGTCCTCCTACCTCAGTCTCCAAGGAACTGGGACTATAGGGGCATGCCACCACACCCAGCTAGTTTTCCTATTTTTTGTAGAGACATGTTGCCCAGGCTGGTCTTGAACTTCTGGCCTCAGGTGATCCTCCCGCCTTGGCCTCCCAAAGTGCTGGGATTACAGGTAGGGGCCACCGCACCTGGCCCCCCCCCTTTTTTTTTTTAAACGCATTTCAAAATCAGCTTGTCATATTCTACAAAAAGGTTGGAATTGCAACGAATCTGTAGATCATTTTGAAGAGAATCAATATATTTATGGTATTGAGTCTTCCTCACTAAGAGCATAACATAGCTCTCTATTGTAAATAAATTCTTGAATGTCTTTTGGCAGAGCTTTTTTTTTTTTCTTTTTTTTGTGATGGAGACTCACTCTGTCGTCCAGTCTGGAGTGCAGTGGCATGATTTCAGCTCACTGCAACCCCCACCTTCTGGGTTCAAGCAGTTCTCTGCCTCAGTCTCCCAAGCAACTGGGATTACAGGCACTGACCACCACGCCTGGCTAATTTTTGTATTTTTAGTAGAGACGGGGTTTCACCATCTTGGACAAGCTGGTCTTGAACTCCTGGCCTCGTGATCCACCTGCCTCGGCCTCCCAAAGTGCTGGGATTACAGGCGTGAGCCATTGCGCCCAGCTGGCAGAGCTTTATATTTTTCTGCATAAGGGCTACATATCTTGTGTTAGATTTAATTATTGGTACTTTATGGGTTTGCTGCTGTTGTAAGTGGAATCTTTTTATTGTATTTTTAATCTCTTTTGCAGGCATATAGAAATGAAGTTGGCTTTTGTATATTAGTAGTATAACCATTTGCCTTATTACACTTTTTTTTTTTGAGGTCCAGTCTTGCTCTGTCACCCAGGCTGGAGTGCAGTGGTGCAATCTTGGCTCACTGCAACCTCTGCCTCCCAAGTTCAAGTGATTCTTCTACCTCAGCCTCCCCAGTAGTTGGGATTACAGGTGTGTGCCACCATACCCGCCTGTTTTTGTATTTTTAGTAGAGACGAGGTTTTACGATGTTGGCCAGGCTGGTCTCGAACTCCTGACCTCAGGTGAACCTCTCACCTTGGCTTCCCAAAGTGCTGGGATTACAGGATTGAGTCACCATGCCCGGCCCTAAACTTATTTTTAAGCGAGTTTTTATTTTGGAATAGTTTTAGATTTACAGAAAAGTTAATTAAGAGATATACAGAGAGTTCCTGTATATTCCTCACTGTAGTACATTTATCAAAACTAAGAAAGCAACATTGATATATTACGGTTACCTAAACATCAGACTTTGCATGGATTTATCAGTTTTTT
>NW_016107955.1:612469-622419 GCF_001604975.1 Cebus imitator | reverse complement strand
TCTTGTTTTTTATGAACTAACAGTTTTAAGGAATACTGTCGAATGTTCCTCAATTTCTATTTGTCTGAAGTTTTGCTCATATTTAGACTGGGGTTATTTTTGGAAAGAACGCCAGAGTTTAAGTGCCTTTCTTATCAGATTGTATTGGAGGTACTGGTGTCCACTTGGCATCCCTGGTTTTGTGACCCTTCATCCCTTGGTTAAGGTGCTGTTTGCCAGGCTTTTCCCCTGGCAAGTGGCTGCTTTTCCCTTTTCATAGTCTGTTCTTTGGAAGAATCTAGCCCACCCTCAAGGAGATGGGAAGAATTGAGCTGCAGCTCCTGGAAGGGGGTATATCTCTCTATATAATTTGTAATTCTTCTGTAAAGCTTTGTCTCTTATCATTAATTTATTCAATCACTTATTTATATCCATATGAACTCATGCATATTTATTTTAAAATTTGAGTTATAAATCTAATACCGTATACTTTGTTTTGTTGCCAAATCAGTCCAGTTTTGGCCACTGGGGACTCTTGCAGGTTGGCTCCTATGTCCGTTTCACATAATCCTGTCCTTTGGTTTTGAGCACTGCTTTGCTTGCCAGCACAAGGAGATGCTCCAGACTCATCTTGTATTTTCCTCCGTTAGTCCTGGAATCAGCCATTTCTCCAAGGAGCCCTGGTTCCTTTTAAGGTGTCTGTATATTCTTTTATGTTTTCTATAGTGACAACCATATCAGCTATAAATAATGACAGTTTTGTCTTTTCCTTTCCAATGATTATACCTTTATTTTTCTTGTCATACTGAGATGACCAGGACATTTAGTACAGTGATGACAGCATGCATCCATGTCTTGTGAATTTTAGAGGAAACACCGCTAACTTTTCCCTATTAAGAATGATACTGTATTTGCTATAGATTTTCCACAGGTTTTATCAGACTAAACAAGTTCCATCTTATTACTCTGCACTGAGAGGCTTTTATTAATCATGAAAGGGTGTTGAATTTTTACCAAATGCCTTTTCTGTTTCTTAGGATGATTATATGTTTTTTTCTCCAGTAATCTGATATGTGGTAAATGAATTTATAGATTTTCCTCATGTTAGACCATCTTTGCATTTCTTGTATAAACACCACTTAGTCATGGCCTTTTATTTTTTTATATAGTGCTGGACTCAGATTGGTAAACAAAAGTTTAGAATTTTGCAGCTGTGTCCATGAATAAAATTGGTCTTTACTTTTCCTTTCTCAGGCTGTTCTTATTGGCTTTTGGCATTAAGGTTCTGCTGGTATAGAATGAGTCAGAGTGTTCCTTCTTTTACAATATTCTGGAAGATGTTGTATAACTTTGGAATGATTGGTTTTGTAGAACTGTAAAACCATCTTGGTCTAGTGTTTTCCTTTTTAATATTGAGTTAATATTAAACTTCTAAATTAGAACCTTTTCAAAAATTATAAATGAGAAGGTTGAAATTTGCTTCCATGTTTATTTTATAAGGCTTTATGCTTGAAATGGCTACACACAAATCCTGAGCAAGACTTTTTAATGATGCATTCTTCAAATTCCTAACAGTTGCTATCCGTAAACGTCTTTCATAAGTAGGTGATAAAATATTTAAAGCCAATTTTTAAATGTTTCAAAGATGTTTAACAATTGGAATTATATCTAACAGCTTTTCTTTTTGTTTCGCTGACAAGTATATTGTTAAAACTTCTCATGATGATGTGAATAGATTTCAAATCCAGTTAAACACTTTCATATTAACAATTTCAAAATAATGATGAAGCTCTTATTTGCAGAACATGCATCATTATTAGAGCCATCACCCTGCAGCTAGCTTGGATACCATTAAAAGGGCTCATCAGCTGCAAACGGATAAAAGTATCTGATACTCGGGAAGACAGAGTTTCAGGGTTTCTACCTGGAGCTACACCCTCTAGAAGCCCCTCCTTGGTCTCCCTGCACCCAGCCCCATCCCAGCCAGTCACAACTTGGGCTGTGCGTGGTGTTTCTTGGAAACTGGAACACAGACTCCTCCAGCAGCTCCACAGGTCCCTTTTCCTCAATGAGCAGAAGACTACAGGAGCTGGCTACTGAAGAGGCCGTCCAAGTGATAGAGCACCTTCTTGGCCCTGCTTAGCATTTACTGCAGAGTTGGATGCTACTTATTTGTGCTCACCACCTGCAGGAACTGCAGAGGGATTTGTCAGCATAGAGAGAAGTGGTCTGCCTAGGGTCTCCACTGCCTCAGGTCCTGCCCGGACACTTCTAGGGCTTGAGGCAATCAATATCTCTTCACCTACCTGTAATCCACATAGCAAGTGGAAGAATCTGCCTGCTATTTTTTGTTTGTTTTGGCAGGAAGAGTTTTAACTACTGCTGTAATTCCTTTAGTAGCTATGGAACTGTTGAGGATTTCCTTTTCTTCTTGAGTCGATTTTGGTAAGATACGGTTTTCTAGGAGTTGGTCTATTTTGTCTACATTTTCAAATTCATTGGCATAAAGTTTCCTTTTTATTCTCTGCTGTATATAAACTGTAACGATGTCTCCTTTTTCATTACTAATATTGGTTATTTGTGCCTTCTCACTTTTTTTCTTGATCAATCTCACCAGAGGTTTATCTATTTTATTAGTCTTTTCGAAGAACCAACTTTTGGCTTTGTTGCTCCTCTCTATTGTATCTTTGTTTTCTATTTCTTTAATTTCTGCTCTTATCTTTTTTGATCTCCTTCCGTCTACATTTTTTGGGTTTATTCTGTTGTTCTTTTTCTAATTTCTTTAACTGGACATTGAGCTAATTAATTTTTATTCTTGCCCATTTTCTAATTTGTGTATTTAAGGATATAATTTCCATCTAAATACTGCTTCTCCACAAGTTTAGATATGTAGTATTTTCATTATTGTTCAGTTATGAGTTCTTCATTTCCATCAAAGTTACTTCTTTGACCTGTAATTTATATAGAAATGTAGATTATCAAATGTTTGGGGATTTAAAAAGTTACCTCTTTGTTATTGAAATCTATCTTAATTGCATTATGGTCAGAAGATGTGTTCGTGTGATAACTCTGAAATTTTTTAGACTTGTTTTATGGCTTAGTATGTGACCAATATTTTCGAATGCTTCCTATGTGCTAATTTATTAGAATGTGTGTTCTCTAATTGTTGAATACAGAGATCTGCATATGTCTATTATCAAGTTTGTCAACTGTTGTTCAACTTTTACTTATTTATGCTGATTTTTTTTATCATGATCTAATAATTGAAAGAGGTGTGTTAATATTCAACTGTGATGGTGGATTTGGCAGTTTCTCCCTGTAATTCTATCTCGTTTCTTGCTTTATGTATTGAGGGTATTTCATTAGGAATATTCAAATTAAGAATTGTTATATCTTCCTGATAAATATGTAATGACCCTCTCTATTCCTGATAATGCATTTTTCTTTGAAATCTATTTTATATTAATGTAATAACACAAGCTTTTCTTGTTGGGATTTGTGTGGTATATAATTTTCCATCCTTTTACTTTTGAGCATTTTCATGCTGTTATGCTTTAATTATATCTCTAGGAAGCAACATATAACTGGACCTTTAAAGAAATCTAATCTGATGATCTCTTTTAATTGGCAAGTTTAGTCTGTTTACATTTACTGTGATATATTTGGGCTTGTTACTGCCATCATACTTTTTTATTTCTGTTTACCATCACTACCTTTTCTATGCTTCATTTTCTTTTTTCTCATCTGCTTTTTTAGTTTCGAGATTTGTTTTCTTATTCAATTTTTTTCTCCCTATTTTTAAAATTTCTTTTTCTATTCTTTCTGTGGTTATTCTTGATATTTTCCGTATATGTTTAACTTATAAAGTCTAAAGTTAAACAGTGTTTTAGTCCCCTTCTTGAAGAATGCAGGAAGCTTAGAAACCTTCAACTCTAGTAATTCCTCTCCTGACCACATACTATTGTTTTCAAATATGTTAGTTTGTTCCTTTTTTAACCTCACAATTATGCATCATTATCAGTATTATTTTATATAGATGGTGTTTGTTTGGATTTACATGCATACATTCTTGTATCTCAGACCATCCGGGATTATTTTCTTTCATTATGAAGATAGTGTTTAAGAGGGTTTTTTTTTGTTTGCTTTTTTTTTTNTAAATTCTTCCAGTCTTTCTTATATGTAAATGTCTTTATTTTATCCTCATTCTTAAGAGATAGTTTGTTACAGGTAGTTTTACTCAATACCTGGAAGATATGGTTCCATTCTCTTTTGGCTTTGAGAAGTCTACTTTGTTGCTGTTAAGAAGTCGACTATCAGATTAATTGCTGGTTTTGTTTTTGTTTTGGCGAGTAAGAGTGTGTGTATGGAGTAGAATGTGCAGGGGTTCCTGCAGTTTTACTCTAACACGTTTACATATGTATTTTTTTAAATTATATTTTGGAAATATCATGCGTCATGGCTCGGTAGATTCATGCTTTTCATAATTTCTGGGAAATCCTCAACCATTATCTCTTCAAATACTGCCTTTCTTTCATTTTTTCTAGTTTTTCCTTCTCAGAATACAGTTAGTCATATTTTGGACCTCCTCATTCTGTCTTCAATATCTCATAACATCTCTGATATTTTCTATCTCCTTGCCTTTTCTGCACTTCATTCTGGATAATTTCTTTAGATATATATTTCAGCTTACTGATTCTTTCTTCAACTATGCCTAATCTGTTCTTTAATCTGTCCATTGAGTTTTTTATTTCAAAAGTTACATTTTTCATTTGTACAAATGTCATATATTTTACTTGCTAATCTGCCTAGTCATCCCTAATAGACTATTATTGTTTGGTCATCTTTGTGATTACATCTGTTATTACTTCTTAAAACATTTTATATAATTTTTGTTCAACCAATAGTCACTGCTTGCATGAATATGAAATTGTAAATATTGTTCACATCTAAACTACATAGTATATTCTGATTACATATCCCTTGTTGTTTACCCTTTTATTTTCCTTGGAGCTAATAATTGTGTATTTTGTTTTCTTTTGCTTAATGTTCTAGTACCTACTACTATTCTTCTCTGAAATTCTTTATACAATCCAAATCAGATCATGTCCTTTCACTATTCAGAATTCTCCCGTGGCTCCCACCACCCTCAACAGAAGCCAAAGCCCTCACCATGGCTCAAAAGTTCCTACATAATCTGGTTCCCTTTACCTCTCTTACGTTGTCTCTCATCACTCTCACTATCACTCACTCTTCTCCAGCCACACTGGCCTCCCTGCTGTTTCCCAGGCATGCTAGATACCCTTCCTTTTCAGGGCCTTTGTACTTGTTTTTCTCACTGCCTGGAACACCCTTCCTCCCAAATGATCTGATGAGTTGCCCTGGTACTTCCAGTGTGCTCAAATGTCACCTCCCTAGAGAAGTGTTTCCTGATCAACATATCTAAAATTGCTCCATCCCATGCATTTTCTATCTCTTTATCCTACTTTATATATGTTTTTCTACAAAGCACTGGTCACTGCCTGGTATATTTTATATATTGTGGTTAGTGTTTGTCTCTCCCCAGTAGACTGTAAGCTCCACAAAGCAGGGACTTCTGTTTTGTTCACTGCTGTATCGCCAGTGCCAAAAAAGAACACTGCATAGTACTTAATAAATATTTGTGAAATAAACTGAATGAATGGATGAATGACTTAATTGATTAATGTGAAGGATAGAGATAAATGCCTTGAGGAGTAGGCTAGGCATGAAGGGCTTTAATGCTATGCTAAGGAACTTGGATGTCATTTTTCAGAAGGGTGGGGGCTGTGAAGAAGCAGTGAGGATAGCTCCTGGGTTCTTCTGGGAAGCAAGTTATCAGTTGGTAGGGTTGTGGCAAAGCCCCATATTCTCTGACTGGCTGTACATCCTAGGGCTCCCGAAGGCAGGCCTTCTTATTCAAATAGCTCTCAAACTGCTGTGTTGTCGTGCTGCCTGTTAACCTGGTGAACAACAAAACCCCAACTGTCATCGAGCTTTCTAATCCTAGCTATCATTCCCCTTTCTCTTGCACTGTGAGAAACTGTTTCCTGGTCCCCTGGCCAAGCAGAGCTGACTCTCATTATACTTTACCTGTGGTACTTGGTGCAGGGGAGCGCGGTGCAGGGGATAGCATGGAAAGTGGTATGATGCTGGGCTCATAGTAAGTGTTGTTATCATGGGAGACACCATAGGAGGGTAAGTTAAGCTTAAAAAGAGTTTTTTTCATTGTCAAAGTGACAACAGGCTGCGTGGGGTTTTAATGCTGACTTTGCCCCTAACCCTACTGGGGCCTAGCCTGGCTCCAGTGTTTCTGCCTGCTCATGGCTCTGTATACTAATTCTCTTGTCTAATGTGTAACCCACTCTCCTGTTTTTGTCACCCACTAATTTCATCATAATGCCATCAGAATTATACAGAGTGCCATGTATAATTAGATCCCTGTGGCATGCCACTAGAGACCTTCCTATCTAGGCCAACATCAATTTATTAATCACTAGCACACTGAGTTTAACCATCCAACTAGCTATAAGTTCAGTTGAGCAAAATTTGACCACCAACTATGTGTCCGGCCTTGTGCTGTACACTGAAGACACAGAGATGAATGAGGTGTGTTCCCAGACACAGAACCATAATTTCAGGACAGTGTGGTCAGTGCAGTAACGCTGGTGGGTAGAATAGATTGTGAGAGCCCCTAAGGAATACACAACCCAGCTCAGGGGACCAAGGAAGGTTTCTTCGAAGAGATGGCATATGAACTAAATCTTAAAAGGTGAGTAGGAATCTTCTAGATGAACAAAGGGAGGAGAGGGCAATCCAGGCAAGGTGTATTAGTCAGGGTTCTCTAAAGGGACAGAACTAATAGGATAGATGTCTATATGAAGGGGAGTTTATTAGGAGAATTGACTCACACGATCACAAGGTGACGTCCCATGAGAGGCCGTCTGCAAGCTGAGGATCAAGGAAGCCAGTCTGAGTCCTAAAACCTCAAAAGTAGGGAAGCCAACAGTGTAACCTTCAGTCTGTGGCTGAAGGCCTGAAAGCCCCTGGCAAACCACTGGTTTAAGTCCAAGAGTCCAAAAGCTGAAGAACTTGGAGTCTGATGTTCAAGGGCAGGTAGCATCCAGCACGGGAGAAAGATGAAGGCTGGAAGGCTTAGCAAGTCAGGTCCTTCCGTATTCTTCTGCCTGCTTTATTCTAGCTGTGCTAGCAGCTGATTAGTTGGGGCCCACCCAGATTGAGGGTGGGTCTGCCTCTCCCAGTCCACTGACTCAAATGTTAATCTCCTTTGGCAGCACCCTCACAGACACACCCAGGAACAAGACTTTGCATCCTTCAATCAAGTTGACACTCAATATTAACCGTCACACACAGGATACAGCATGGGCAGAGGCCCAAAAATGAGAAGCAGCATGGTGTGTGCCAGCCTGCCTAATGACACTCACAGTTTTTCTGTCCTTCCACGACCCCATCCTAGAAGACTACTAAAATGCAGACATGAGTTTGGGACCTTCCCTGACATGCTAATCTGTTAACTATTCATAAAATTAATAGAAAATTGGTGTGACATGACTGTCCACAAGCTTGTCCATATCAGCTTCCCATGTCCCTGGTTTCCTTGCCTAGACTCTGAAGTTTATGTGACTGGCTTCCTCTAGACCTCCTCTGGGGTTCCGGTTACTCCCACTGTCCTGGTGGTTATGAGGTCTCCTTTGGCCCCATATGTGGAGATACTGTGAGGAGGAGTTTTTCTGACTTCTGATACTGGCTGTGGAGTAGAAACCCTCATTTTTCAGGGAATGGACAGGACCTGCTCATCCTGTCCTCGATACCGGGGTTCATCTCTCCTTGAGCTGCATTCACACCCATACTAATCCAGGAAAAGTGTATTGTGGATTCTGGCAGGCCCAATTTTAAAGCAGGGAGGCCCCACATCGTGGTTGTGTGACCTTAGCCAAGTTACCTCTTCTCTTTGAGCATCAGTTTCCTCATCAGTAAAAGGGGCTGCCCACCTGGGACAGTTGTTGTGGGTATTAAAGCATATGTAAAGTACCTGGCCCTGGGTACTTTCTCACCATTTATTGAACACCTACTACTGTCACTATTAAAGGGAGAACAGCATAGTGGTGAGAGCATGAGCTGTAGATCCAGGCCAACCTGGATTTGGATTGCAGCTCAGCTACTTACTAGTGTTGTGACCTTGGTTGAATTTCCTGGCCTTGTTCAGCCTTAGTTGTATCATTTGTGAAATGTGGTGAATGTACCTAGTTTAGAGTCATTTGTGTGTGATTATAGTAGTGTATAATATGCAAGGTGGGGGCCTTCACAGATCCCAGGCCCCTCCCCAGCCTGCCCTCTTCAAAGACACCTCCCCCTGGGGACCTGCCTCTTCCTCAGCCTCCTTTCTAAGTCTATCAAAGAGAACCAGGCTGCCCCCTCAGAGTCATAGAATCACCTTCTTAAGGGAACTTTTTTTTTTTGAGAACAGAGCCTTGCTCTGTCACCAGGCTGGAGTGCAGTGGCACAATCTCAGCTTACTGCAACCTCCGCCTCCTGGGTTCAAGCGATTCTCCTGCCTCAGCCTCCCGAGTAGCTGGGACTACAGACGTGCGCCACCACGCCCAGCTAATTTTTGTATTTTTAGTAGAGACGGGTTTCACCATGTTGGCTAAGATGGTCTGGATCTCTTGACCTCATAATCTCCCCGCCTCGGCCTCCCAAAGTGCTGGGATTATAGGCGTGAGCCACCGCACCCAGCCCTTAGGGAAATTTTCTAATGTTAAACTGCTCTTGCATTTCTGGGATTAAACTCAATATTTTTATGTTGTATTAAATCTTATTTTATTCATTCTGGATGTGGTTTGCTAATAAATTGTTTAGGATTTTTGCATCTTTAGCCATCTGTATTTGAATGGTTAAGTTTATAATGATCTCATCCAATAAATATGTGAGTTTTCTAGGAATTGGTCCAATTCATCTAAGTTTTCAAATTAATTATATTCTCTTATTTTAAATTTTTTGCTGTATCTTTTATGTTGTTCATGTTATTTGTGCCTTTTCTGTTTTGTGGGGGTTTTTTTTGTTAGTCCCTCCTAAGATTTTTTTTTTAGGCTGGGCATGGTGGGTCACGCCTGTAATCCCAGCACTTTGGGAGGCCAAGTCAGGCGGATCATCAGGTCAAGAGATCAAGACCATCGTGGCCAACATGGTGAAACCCCGTCTCTACTAAAAATACAAAAATTAGCTGGGTGTGGTGGCACATGCCTGTAGTCCCAGCTACTCGGGAGGCTGAGGCAGGAGAATTGCTTGAACCCGGGAGGTGTAGGTTGCAGTGAGCCGAGACAGTGCTACTGCACTCCAGCCTGGTGCCTGGTGACAGCAAGGCTCTGTCTCAAAAAAAAAAAAGCACAGATTTTTTTTTTTTTTTTTTTAGCAACTGGCCTTGAAAGCTTACCATGTATATTTAACCTAAATTCCAAGGTTAAACCTACTCCCCACCCAAACAATTCACAGACTTTATAAATCTTTAATGTCCCCCAATTTACATGTTATTATGTCTACTGTTTTTGTCCTCCCTTATTAAGGACTACACTAACAATATTGTTATTTTATGTGCAGACATTGTTTGCTTAGATTTAAATACTCATTTACCTTTTATTTGCCCACCTTTCTTCTTTTACCTCAACTGTTGTTTTTTTGGGTGATTTTTCTTCTTCTTGAAATATATACAGAACTTTAGAAGATCCTTTAGTGTAGATCACTTAATTAGAAAGTCTTAATCTGTGTTTATCTATAAATGCCTTTTTTTCCTTTTATTCTTCTTAAGATAGGTTTGATAGGTACCCAGTTCTAAAGTACCTTTTTAGAAGGATATTAAACACTGACACTAAGAGGACATTATGACACTCTTGTCTAGTTTCCATGATTACTGTTGCAAAGTCTACTGTTACTCTAAT
>NW_016107955.1:607564-612169 GCF_001604975.1 Cebus imitator | reverse complement strand
TTTAGTAGAGACAGGGTTTCACCATGTCAGTCAGGCTGGTCTCAAACTCCTGGCCTCAAACGATCCACACCCCTTGGCCTCCCAAAGTGCTGGGATTACAGGCATGAGCCACCACACCCATCCCTACATAATTTTTGTTTCCAAACATATATATTTGGTTGTCAGCAGCAGTGAGAAACTCACTGACACCAGATTTGGCCAAAGGCACCAGAGATAACACATGTATGACATATTCTAAAGCCTTAGAATTTTGTATGAATGGTGGGCAGGGAGTCCCTCTACTGTGTGCAAACATGGGTCGGTGCCACAATTCTGTCACTTGCGAGTATGGTAGTGCAGTAGCCTCGAGCCAGACTGCCTGGATTCAAATCCCAGAGCTGGTCAAGTCACTTGACCTCAATCTTCTGTAGTTTCTTTTTTAAAAATGGGGATAGTGGTGTCATAGCTCTTTTAGAATTTGCCTAGCAGGTTTTCTGGGTTTTGCCATAACACCCCCTTAAAAAATAAATAAAACAAAAATGGGGATAGTAGTAATACGTACTTCATAGGATTATTGAGGGTATTAAATGAGTTAGCCTACATAAAGTATTTAGAATAATGCACAGCATGTAGTAAGCACTGTTTATGTGTTTGCTATTACTACCATTGTTACTTTTGCAATGAGGGGATTGAAGCAAGAAGAGCTTCTATGGTGCAATGGGGAAAAGAGCATATCCTACCCTGTGTGTTCCTCTAATATCTTGGAAACAAAAGCCATCCACAAAAAAACACAAGGTCAGGAATTTGAAGGGGTTATTTGGGCCCTTAGAGTGTGGGCTATCGAGTAGGCAGTCAGAATGGGATACAATTCTTCAGTGGGAAGAATTGGATATTTCCTTTTTGGAGCAGAGCAGTACCATATGGGGGAGCAGTGACAGAGGGGTTAATCTAGGGTCAGGGGATTTCCTAAGCAGTTAATAATGCATTTCTCTTAGGAACTAACCTGTCAGGTACTGAGAGGCTTTGAAGATAGCTCTTCAGGTTGGGGACATGCCTTTGTTAAGGGGCAAGACCGCTGCCAGGAGTTGGTTCACATTCTCAGAGGTAGGATTGACCACATAAAAAAATGCTTTCAAATCTTTGTTCTAAATTTTCTTTGGCCCTCCCTAGGTTTGGGGAAAGTCTCAGCCTCAGTAACCATCCCAGACACAGTCCAGAGGATATGAGCAGGCGGAGTGGGTCATACGGAAAACAGGTGCGTGGTGGGGAGGCAAATTTGAGGAGCCATTAGTATTAAAATGGGAAACTCAAGAGATACAAAAATTCTAAACAAAGCTTTATCAAATCAAATCCAATAATGTATTAAAAGGATAATGTATCATAACAAAATGGAATGGAATTTATTCCAGGAATGCAGGATTGGCTTGACATTAAAAAATCAATCATGCTTATGGGCGGGTGTTGAACAATGAGAACACGTGGACACAGGGAGGGGAGCATCACAGACTGGGGTCTGTTGGGAGGGGGACTAGGGGAGGGGCGGTAGGGGGTGGGGAGGTTAGGGAGGGATAACATGGGAAGAAGTGCCAGATATAGGTAACGGGGTGATGGAGGCAACAAACCACCTTGCCATGTATGTACCTATGCAACAATCCTGCATGATCTGCATACGTACCACAGAACCTAAAGTACAATTAAAAAAAAATCAATCATGTAATTCAATATATTAACAAACCAAAAAAGAAAACCCATGTGATTATTGCAATAAATGCAGAAATGGCATTTGACAACATCTGACATCTATTCCTGATTTTAAAAAACAAACACCTCTTGGCAAACTAGAAATGGAAAGGAACTTCTTCAATCTGATATAGGGCATCTGCAAAATAACCCACAGCTAACATTATATTTAGTGGTAAAAACTGAGTGCTTTCCCCCCAAGATCAGAAACAAAACAGAGATGTCCACTCTCACCATTTCTATTCATCATTATACTGAAGGTCCTAGGCAGTGCAGTCAAGCAAGAAAAAGAAGCAAAAGGCATCCAAATTGGAAAGGAAGAAGTTAAACTGCATTTACAGACAATGTGATCAGCTATGTAGAAAATCCGACTGTGTCCACCAAAAATAAAACCCTACTAGAAGTAATAAGTGAGTTTAGCAAGTTGCAGGTTATAAGATCAATATACAATAATTAGTTGTATATCTGCATACTAACAATGAACAGTTGGATACAGAAAATTTTAAAATACCATTTATAATAACGTCTAAAAATGTGACTTAGGAATAAATCTGACAAAAGATGTGGAAGACCTGTACACTTATGTTGCTGAGAGAAAGAGGAGTAAAATTAATGAAAAACATTCGTGCATTGGAAAACTTAGTATTGTTATAATGTCAGTTCTCCCCAAATTGATCTATAGTTTAAATGTAATTGCTATTAAAATCTCAGCAGTCTTTTTGAAGAAATTGATAAACTGATCCTAAAATTCATATAGAAAGGCACTACAGAGCCTGGTATGCTGTGTAAAGACCCTGGGTAGGGTCCAGCCTTCCCACAGGATTAGGATTATCAGTGGAGCCCATATAGAGAGGAGAAACAGTAGCAGGGCCTCCAGTTGCAAACAGGTCTACAGAGGATATGAACAAGCAATTTCCTGAAGTGGAAAACCCAAAAAGCTAACAGGTGTAATAAAAGATGTTCAGATGTATTAACAGAAAAGTCTAAAATAAAACTACAATGAGATTTCACTTTAGATCTCATAGATAGACAAAATTTTAAAAAGCTCAATCATGCCAACTCCTTTAGTGGGGATATGGGGACATAGGAATCCTCATACATTGAGAGTAGGGACTTTGGCAGCCATTCCAGAGATAAATGTGGCAGTACGTAGTCAAATTCACTATCCCCATAGGCACTCCAAAGAAATTCTCCACAGGTCCATAAAGGGTCATGTAGGAAAGTGTTCATTATGGTGTCGTTTGCAGCAGTGGGAAGTTGAAGGCATGTTGCATGTCCATCACCAGGGGACTACACAGGGAAATAGTGACAGGTGCACTCCAAAGAGGACCTCTTAACCTTTAGGCCAGTGAGTTAGATGTACATAGGGCAACACGATGATCTTCGACACGTAGTACTGAGTGGAAAAGAATGAACCATATAACAATACTACTCACAAATTACAAATATATGCACATTCACACCAAATATACACCTTACAGAAATGCACACAAAAGGATATAAGTTAAACACATTTGAAAAATGCCTATGTCAGGGAGTTGGGAGGAATGGGAGCATGGATGACGGAATAAATAAAACAAGAAGGCGGTGGAATTGCCAAGCACAGTGGCTCACACCTGTAATCCCAGCACTTCAGGAGGCCGAGGCAGGCAGATCACTTGAGCCTAGGAGTTCAAGACCAGCCTGAGCAACATAGCTAGACCTCATCTCTACAAAAAATACAAAATTAGCCAAGCGTGGTGGTACGTGCCTGTGGTCCCAGCTACCAGGGAGGCTGAGGTGGGGGGTTCCTTGAGCTCAGGAGTCTGAGACTGCAGCGAGCCAAGATTGCACCACTGCACTCCAGCCTGAGTGACAGAGTGAGACCCTGTTTCAAAAAAAAAAAAAAAAAAAAAAAAAAAAAAAAAAAAAAAAAAAAAAAAAAAACCCAAAAAAAAAAAAAGAAGAAAAGAAAGGGGGAGGAGAAGAAATAGCAGAAAGTGTCTATTCCCTTGGCCTAGTCACCTACTCCTCATGACATGCATCCTTTAGAGCCTGCTCTTCACTGAGGAGGAAACAGCCCCACCTACACTCTGTTAACCTGAGGCCAGAATGCTTAGGTGAGTCTGGCTCAGACGGGCTGTACTTGGCTGGTTTTGAGTATGTGCTGCCCCAGCTCCTGCATACCCTCCCACCAGCACTGCAGCTGCCTGGAGCAGGTGTGGACATGCATTTCACCGCCACAGAAGTTGCCTGCTGTGATCTACTATTGAGGGTGGGGCTGGTCACAGAGCGATTAGAAGCGAAGAGTCAGAGCGACCCACTCCCCATCAAACCATGTGGTAACCAGACAACTAATTTCTGTTCTGCACAATAGCCCTGCCGGTGCCCTGACTGTGCTGAGACGTGGGTGTATTTTCCTGGCCCCATTCAGAACCTTACCCTCTGACTTCCCGAGAAGCAGCTCTTGTAAACTCTTAGGGAAACTGAAGCCAGATTCACTGTGACTGAGAAATTCTTTTCAGCTTATCCTCTCCTGAGAACTCATCACCTAATTGTCTCAATACTGCCCTTTCCCATAACCAGCTAGGTGCATGCTTGCCGTTCGGTTTTCAAAACAAAACAATACCTTGTTCAGTGATACATACATGAGAGGTGAAGTTTTCTAAAAAACAGGCCAGGTGTGGTGGCTCACACCTGTAATCCCAGCACTTTGGGAGGCCAAAGCGGGTGGATCACCTGAGGTCAGGAGTTCAAGACTAGCCTGGCTAACATGGTGAAACCCCGTCTCTACTAAAAATACAAAAATTAGCCAGACGTGGTGGTGTGTGCCTGTAATGTCACCTACGTGGGAGACTGAGGCAGGAGAATCACTTGAACCCAGGAAGCGGAGGTTGCTGTGAGCTG
>NW_016107955.1:599396-607481 GCF_001604975.1 Cebus imitator | reverse complement strand
AAAAAAAAAAAAAAAAAAAATTTTTTTCACAAAAATCAAGGAAATGAGAACGTAAAAGTCAAAGTAGTGGTTTCTTCTGGGCAAGGGAAGGGGGTGAGGGATCCACAGGAGGCTTCTCAGACACTATAATGTTCTAGTTCTCAAGCCAGCTGGTGGGTAGATGGGTGTTTTCTTACATGTCTTTAAACTGTACATGGAGGTTTTCAAAACCTTTCTCTATGTTGAATACATTTAAAAGTTTGAAAAGAACACAAAGAGATTTCAAACCTAATTATATTTGCACTTATCAGAACACATAGAATCAAAGAGAATGACAATAACCACATTGGAATATCTGCCTATGATGGAGAGGGTGTTAGAAATGGTAGTGAGGAATGAAGATATAGTGGAGTAAATAAGTGAATAATAAAAAGATATGCATTTTATTGGTCAAAGATAACAATGTAACATGACCAGTGGAGTATAGCTTCCTCCACCTTCTGCACCTGAGATTCAAAGGAAAAATAAATATTGAACGTGATCAAGACACCTGATCCTACTAAATCTGATTGATGCAAAACCAACAGGTACAAACTTAAATCACCTGAGTACCCAAAAGATTGTTATAATCAACTAAGTCATTGCCACAGTAAGTTTTCTGAGGTGAAGGATTTTGAAGGCTCCTTCAGAAGTTGGTCATTTCTCCAAAGTTTTTTTGGGATTGCTTCCCAACATTCCTGAAGGATTTCAAATGTGGCCCTTGGCTCATTAGCCCATTTAACAGTAAAACTCAAAAGCCAGTGGAGAAAGCAGGGGACTGAACTCATGTCCCTACAGGAGCCAAAGACCAAATCTTCATACCTTAGAAGTACAGTCCCATGTTGAACCATGTCTTGGAAATTGCCTCTGTAGCTTGAACACAAACAAAAACCTGGGTGTTGGAAAAATGTGTGCTTGATTTAATTTCACCCATCCTGAGACTAGAAAAAAATCATGGTGGTTATATTGAGTCTGCCCTTGGCCAAAGTAAGTCACATGTGCCTTGGTCACCCCTAGCCACACTCTCTCTCCTATTATCACCCAATCCTAGTGTCCCTATCTCCACTGATGGGCAAATGGATATTTCCCCTCAACACTGAGGCCACCTATTCTACCTTGTCTCTGCACTCAGGTTGCCTCATCAGATCTGCTGTGGGCAGCAGTTATAGTTGAGATCATGTCAGTTAGCTCTTATAAAATGAAGCTAATTTCACCATAGGGTGCTTCATTGAGGTTTGTGCCTTCCTGCCTAACCTTGTATGTCTGTGGACATACCGGGTAGACATATTTCTTGCAAACAGCATAGTAATGTGCTGCAGGCCAGTTGGACTATAACCGGACCTCCCCATGCAATTCGTATCACCCTGGTCCGACCCACAATAGCTGACTTGATGGGTTGAGCCCCTACAGAAGTCCTAGCCAACTTGTGGACAGCTGACCTTAATAAAGGAGGGCAGCTGCTTAGGGTGCTCCCATTAAAATCAAAATCACACAGTACCTATTGCCATCTTCTTGCCCCAGTGTCCACTTTCCATACTGGCAGAAGAGGGAAATGAGCCCATCATCAATGTCCTCCTCAAACTGGGTGTCTTAATGCCAACCCAGAGTCTATAATCACTTGAACCCAGGAGGTGGAGATTGATACAACAGCCCTATCCTCCTAGTAAGAAAGTCAGCAAAATTTATTTCTAAGAGCAGATGGATCTACCATCATGATTAGGACTCATACCACAATAGTGAAACTATGTCACCCCTGTTCATCCCAGACTTCTGAATCATCCTCTCTGTGAATCCAGTTCAGGTTTCTTTGGGGTTGACCTGACCAACACTATTTCTCCGTCTCAGGACACCCCAATTCCCCAAAACTCTGTTTTTACCCACCACCAGCAACAGATAGTTTGTTTCTTTTTGTCTGTTTGTTTGAGATGGAGTTGTCACTCTTGGTGCCCAGGCTGGAGTGTAATGGCGTGATCTCAGCTCACTGCAACCTCTGCCTCCTGCATTCAAGCGATTCTCTTGCCTCAGCCTCCCAAGTAACTGGTATTACAGGTGCACTTCACTGTGCCTGACTAATTTTTGTATTTTTACTAGAAATGGGGTTTCACCATGTTGGTCAGGCTGGTATTGAACTGACCTCAGGTGATCTGCCTGCCTTGGCCTCCCAAAGTGCTGGGATTACAGGCGTGAACCACTGTGCCCGGCCTTGTTTTGTTTTTGGGTTTTTTGTTTGTTTGTTTGTTTGTTTTTCCGTTTTGAGGTAGGTTGTCACTCTGTCGCTCAGGCTGGAGTGCAGTGGCGTGATCATGGCTAGGTGCAGCCTCAAAACTGCTGGGCTCAAGGGATCTTCCCACCTCAGCCTCTTGAGTATCTGGGATTACAGGCGAGAGCCCGGCCGATTTTTTTTTTTTTTTTTTTTAGCAGAAATGAGGTCTTGCTCTCTTGCCCAGACTGGTGTCTAACTCCTGAGCTCAAGCAGTCCCCCCACCTTTGCCTCCCAAAGTGTTGGAATTACAGGCGTGAACCACTGCACCTGGCTAACAACAGATAATTTGAACTGTCCCTTCCCAAGTTACATTGATTCTTCCCACCCTGGGCAGACGGACTGTCAGAATGTATCTCAACCTTCATGACACTACCTTCAAGGAAATCTGAGCTTGTAGGGCATTAGTTGGTTTACTCACAGTGTCTGAGTCTACTGAGTCCTGGTGACAGAACACCCTTCATTTACTTAGGGAACTGGATCATAGCAGCCTCAGGGCTTCTCACTCAAACCGTGGGTCAACTCACAGAGCAGTATTCAGGCCCCACTGTCTCTAAGGGAAACAGACAGTGTTCTGATAGTCCTCAGTATGTTGCAGTGTCACCTGAGAGCAGTAAATCTCTCAACTCATCAAACCCAATGTCTTCTTTTTTTTGAGACGGGGTCTTACTCTGTTGCCCAGGCTGGAATGCAATGGTGCTGTCTCAGCTCACCGAAACCTCTGCCTCCCGGGTTCAAGCAGTTCTCCTGCTACAGCCTCCCAAGTAGCTGGGATTGCAGGCATGCACCACCACACCCGGCTAATTTTGTATTTTTTTTAGTGGAGATGGGGTTTCTCCATGTTGTTCATGCTGGTCTTGAACTCCCAACCGCCAAGGCGGGTAATCCGCCCACCTTGGCCTCCCAAAGTCCTGGGATTACAGGTGTGAGCCACCGTACCCAGCCCCAATGGAATTCAGTAGTAATGGAACCCACTTACACACACAGTTTTTAAAAATCAAGATAGTATACTAACTTCAACATAAAAGGAATATATTAAGTGCCTTTTTTCTGTATCAGTTAAGATAATCTTACAATTTTTCTCCTTTAGACCAGTTATATGGTGAATCATAGTAGTGTGTGTGTGTGTGTGTGTGTGTATATATATATATATATATATATATATTTTTTTTTTTTTTTTTTTTTTTGAGACAGTGTCTTGCTCTTGCCCAAGCTGGAATACAGTGGCTCAGTCTCCTCCTTAGTAGCTAGGACCCCAGGTGTGCACCACTACACCTGACTAATTTTTTATTTTTAGTAGAGACATCTCACTGTGTTGGCCAGGCTGGTCTCAAAGCAGTGTTCCTTACATAATTTATTTAATGTAATTTTCATCTTTCTCATGTGAGATAGTTACTATTTAATCTTTCCCATGTAAATCTCAGTTCAGCCACTTAGTGGATCCACATCTCCAGGCAGCTGCCTTAGTCTCTATCCTATTGATCTCTTAGTCTCTTTCTGTCTCAGGTACTTTTAATCCATATTGTACAGTAAGGTAAATTTATAGATTTCAAGATCTATACATTCTGTATATCTATAGGTGAATTTATAGATTTCAGGATTATACCTGGGTTTTTGAAAAAAATGTTTCAACGCAATTTATTTTAAAGCACTCTTAATGAATTTAAAATTTATTTTTAAATGCATTAAAATTTAAATTGAGGGGGTGAGGGAAGGTTAATAAAAATAAAAATGAAATAAAATTTAAATTGATTTTTTAACATTTAAAATTAATTTTTCTTTTTAGTAGAGACTGAGTCTCTCTGTGTTGCCAGAACTAGTATTGAACTCCTAGCCTCAAGAGATTCTCCCACCTCAACCTCCCAAAGTGCTGGAATATAGGTATGAGCCACCATGCCTTGCCAAAATTAATTTTTGAGCCCAATACAGTGGCCCACACCTGTAGTCCCAGGTACTCAGGAGGCCGAGGCAAGAGGATTGCTTGAGTCTAGGAGTTTGAGGATGTGATGTATGATTATTGTGCCAAAGAATAGCCATTGTACTCAAGCCCAGGCAATATAACTAATATGAACTTAATATGTAAATAGATTTAATGTATATTTATACAAATACGTATTTTCAAATCTGCATTAGGGTTCTCCAGGGAAACAGAATCACAGGAGGTGTGTGTGTGAGTGTGTGTATGTGTGTGTGTAGAGAGAGAGAGAGAGAGAGAGAGAAAGATTCATTGTAAGAAGTTGGCTCACATGATTGTGTAGGTTGACAAGTCCCAATATCTGCAAGGTGAGTTATCAGGATGAAGACCCAGGAGTACCAATGTTGTAGCTCAGTTGAAAGGCTGGCAGACTCAAGACCCAGGAAGAGCCAATGTTTCAGTTTAAGTCTGAAGGGAAGAAAAAGTTGATGTTCTAGTTTGAAGGCAGTCAGGCAGGAGAATTCACTGCTACTTTGGGGAGGGTAATCCTTTTTGTTCTATTCAGGCCTTCAACTGATTGGGTGAGGCCCACCCACATCAGGGAGGGCAATCTGCTTTACTCAGTCTACCAATTTAAATGTTCCTATCACCCAGTAACATACCCAAAGAAACCCTAGAATAATGTTTGACCAAATATCTGGGCACCCCAAGACCCAGTCAGGTTGCCACATAAAATTAATCATCACAAATCCATACCTTGTGGACTTGGCACCCATACATACCTCCTGAAACCGTATGTAATCTTTGAATGAAGACCATAATGAGGTCATAATTCCACTTAACATGATACAACTATTCTGCCTACAACCAAAAACGTACTCACCATTTCCCCAGAAAAAGAGGTAAAGTTTTTCACTGATGTTTACTCTTTTCTTTGATATCCTGTAACTTAAATAGTATAATGTAAAGTTAACAATTCTTAAATACTATTATTTAAAACCAGCACATCTTATGTTACATAATAAGGGGAAAAGAGGAAAGAAAACAAAAGTATTTGATACATACACACAAATACAGTCATAACAAAATGAGGAGGAAATATGACAATTGCAGCCCTTGTTTCTGTAACTGGTCACATGATAACTGATATTTATAACTACTACCCATTTCATATTCTGTTTGCCTTCAGCAAGCAACTCAGCTAGTCACAGTTCTTTACTGGTAGGGTAACGCAGACCTTCATTTCTGTAGAATCTGGGCCATTAGTCCTGCCTGGATTGGGTTGTTGTCGTTTTCCATTGACCTTAATCATAAGGGATGGTAACACTAAGAGATTTTCTTTTTTTTAATTATTTTTATTTATTTTTATTAAAGATGGGGTTTCACCGTGGTGGCCAGGCTGGTCTTGAACTCCTGACCTCAGGTGATCCACCCACCTCGGCCTCCCAAAGTGCTAGGATTACAGGCGTGAGCCACCGCAGCCGGCCCTTTTTTTCTTTTTCTTCTTTTTTTTTTTAACTAAGAGATTTTCTAGAGGATTTCTTGTATTCTAGAATACTCCTCCTTCCCTCCATTGTGGAGTAGTAGTCCAGTTTTCCCTTGGTAGGCAAAATCAATCACTCCAGCCAACACCACAACTCCCATCTTTGCCTTAACCTCTAGCTCAATGGAATCATGTCTCCTGGTGGAAGCATTCCTCCCTTTGGAACTGAAATCCCTAGGCTAGCAGACCATAAGGTCTCTGTAACAGAAGGAGAAATTTTGCTAGTGGGTCACTAGGGGTGATAGTGACCCATTGATTTCCACCCATTGATTCAAGGATCTATGAATCCTGACTGTGGGAGAAATAGCACCATATATTAGATATAGATTCAGAGTATATACAGACTTCTGGAGAATCTTACCCTAGCCCTGCAAGGTACTATAACCTAGCTGGCACTGTAACTAAGTCTTCCAAAGGCCATCCCACCATTCTTTCAAGCCAGCTATTTCAGGATGGTGGGGAACATAGTGAGAGCAGTGAATTCCATGAGATTGGGTCCATTGCTGTACTTCTTTGGCTGTAAAGTTAGTTCCTTAACCAGAAGTGATGCTGTATTTAATACCATGATGGTGGATAAGGAATTCTGTAAGACCATGGATGATAGTTTAGGCAGAAACTGTGTGTGTATGGAAGTCAAACCAGTATCTAGATTGTCTGTTCCAGTAAGGACAAAACACTGCTTCTTCCCTGATGGAAGCAATCCAAAGTAATCAACCAGGTAGCTGACAGATCTCCCCAGGAACGATGCCATATTGGAAACTCAGTGATAGCCTCTGCTGCTGGTAGATTAGACACTCAGCAGTGATCAGAGTCAGGTCAGCTTTCATGAGTGGGAGTCCGTGTTGCTGAGCCCATGCATAACCTCCATCCCTGGCACCATGGCCACTTTGTTCATGAATCCATCAGGCAATGAGGGGGTAGCTGGGGAAAGAGGCTAACTGGTATCCACAGAAACAATTATTCTGTCCACTTGATCATTAAAATCCTCCTCTGCTGAGGTCACTTTTGGTGAAGATTCACATGGGACATAAATATCTTCACTTTTTTAAACCTATCTAAGGAATTCTATCCATATACCTTTTCCCCAAATTTCCTTGTCACTAATTTTCCAACATACTCCTCCCAAGTCCCTGACCATCTAACCAAACCATTCGTCACCCCCATGTATCCATATATGATTGCATGTCTGTCCATTTCTCCTTCCAAGCAAAGAACAACTAGGTGCACTGCTTGGGAGTTCTCCCCACTGGGAGGATTTCCTTTCAATGTCCTTCAGGGATGTCCTAGGATGGGGTTATAGTGCTGCAGCTCTCCACTTTGGGGTGGTGCCTACATATCATGCAGAACCATCTGTAAACCAGGCCCGAGTCTTTGTCTGTCAGCTGACCGTAGGGAACGCCCCATGAGGCCACAGGTGCAGGCTAGGGGAGAGAAGACAGTGTATCAGGAGTGGAGACCATGAGCATGTGGGCCACTTCTTCATGTAGCTTGTGTCTTCAGGGCCTGCTCAGGCCCATCACATAATTATCACTTCCATTTGGTGATGGAGCACTGGTGTGCACACCCAACTTTATGGCTTGGTGGGTCAGGTAACACCCAGATCATGATGGGCAGTTCAGGTCATGTGGTAACTTGGTGGCTTACGATCAAGTGTCGTTTCTGCTAAAATCCAGTAGCAGATCAAGAGCTGTTCTCAACAGGAGAGTGGTTATCTGTAGGGGATGGCAAGTCTTTGCTCTAAAAGGGTCTGAGCTTTGGTTCACCTGTGGGCGCCTGCCAAGAGCTCCAAATAACATCCCTAAATGCCACTGTCATTTCAAGCACCCCTGCCATTGGATCTGCTGGATCATATGGCCTAAGTGGCAGAGCAGCTTGCAGAGGAGCCTGGACCTGTTTCAGAACCTTCCCTTATTCTGGACCCCACTCAAAACTAGCAGTTTTTCAGGTCACTTCATAAAGGGGCCAGGATAACAAAGCCATATGAGGAATACGTTGCCTCCAAAATCCAAGGAGGCTCTATGTAATAGCCTGTTCTCATGCTGCTCATAAAGACATACCCAAGACTGGGTAATTTATAAAGGAAAGAGATTTAATTGACTCACAGTTCCACATGGCTGGGGAGGCCTCACAATCATAGTGGAAAGTGAATGAAAAGCAAAGTCATATCTTACATAGAGGCAGGTAAGAGAGTTTGTGCAGGGAAACTCCCATTTATAAAACCATCAGATCAGGTTTGGGCGTAGTGGCTCACGCCTGTAATCCCAGCACTTTAGGAAGCTGAGGCGGGAGGATCACGAGGTCAGGCGTTCGTGACCAGCATGACCAACATGGTGAAACCCCGTCTCTGCT
>NW_016107955.1:575058-598164 GCF_001604975.1 Cebus imitator | reverse complement strand
AACCAATGTCTGGAGTAGGTACTATTTCTCTCTCACTAAATCCAATCAGTATAATCTCATTGATGTCATGAACCAGTTCCCTTGAAAGGGAAAAATGATCAAGATCCCATTGGGTGCAGTGGCTCACGTCTATAATCCCAGCACTTTGGGAGGCCAGTGCAGGAGGATTGCTTGAGCCCAGGAGTTCAAGACCAGCCTGGGCAATGTAGTGAGACCCTGTCTCTACAAAAAAATTTTTTTAATTAGCCACTTGTGATACATGCCTGGGGTCCTAACTACTCGGGAGGCTGAGGTGGGAAGATTGTTTGAGCTTGGGATGTTGGGGCTGCAATGAGTTTTGACCATGCCACTGCACTTTAGCCTGGGCAAGAGAGTGAGACCCCATCTCAAAAAACAAAAAAGATCCCTGTGCACTAAATTATGACATAGAGTTGGAGAGTTGAGGTATCCCTAATGTAGGCAGTGAAGGTGTATTTCTGGGCTTTCGAAATGAAAGCAAACTGGTTCTGATGGACTTTATGGACAGGGATGGAGAAAAGGGCATTTGCCAGATCAATCGCTGTATACCAGATACCTGGGGATGTGTTAATTTGTTCAAGCAGTGAAACCGCATATGGCACAATGGCTGCAATTGGAGACACCACCAAGTTAAACTTACAGTAATCCACTGTCATCCTCCAAGATCCATCTCTCTTCTGCACAGGACAAATAGAAGGGTTCAATGGGGATGTGGTGGAAATCACCACTTTAAGAGTTATAGAAAGAGGAAAGACGAAATGTGGCTTAATAGTTAAAGACAGATTTATTTTAGAGAAGACAAATCTGAGGGGCTCCTGGCCATTTTCAGTCAGGAGCACTTTCTCTTACAGACTAAGAGTATATGTTGGTTTTAGGGTGAGGGGGCTTGTTACAAGCCTGGAATTTTTCTGTGTGGGGGGAAAAGTTTTATGGTGGGGTTGGAATGTCTCTAGGCAGAGGGGAGGTTATATTGGGGATGTCATCTTTCTGGCCAAAGTGGGGTTATCTTGAGACTGGCATCTTCCCAGCCAGAGGGGTTTATCTCAAGGTTAGCATGTCTCTGGTCAGGGAAGAGTTCAGAATGTTTCTGGTTGGAGATGTTGTTTGTGGTTTATGGTCGTGCTGACCTTAGCCATTAGGCTGATGCCTTTGGATTTAGGTGTTTTTTGATTAAGGTGAATTTTAAAATGACAGTGCTTGTTCAAGATGGCAGTACTCCTGCTCTGTCAACCACTCCTATATCTTTCAAGTCCTTAATGTTGGTACTAATTTCTGCAGTCCCCTAGGAACATAGTATTGCTTCTGATATATAATTTTCCTAGGTAGAGGCAGTTCTTGTGACTTCCACTTGGCCTTTCTCACCACAGTAGCCCTCACTCCACAGGTCAGAAAACTAATGTGGGATTCTGTCAGCTGCTAAGTATATCTGTTTCAATTACACATTTCAAAACTGGGGAAATAACCCCAACATAGGCGTGGGTACCCACAAGGTCCACTGTGAAATGGACATAAGCTAAAATTCCACTGATTCTATGACCTCCATAAGCCACTATTCTGACATGATCACAGTAACATTTTGGGTCTCATTGAGTAAATGTCAAAGCCAGTGTCCAGCAATTCCCAAAAGGTCTGATTATTTCCTTTTCCTCAATGCAGTTATCCTAAAGGCTATAGACCCTTTGGTGAAAGCTGAAAGATACAGTGTAGATTTTGGATAGTTTTCTGGGGTTCTTACTCAAGGAAGACTCAGTCTCCCTTTCACTCAAGGTGTTCTAGGTCTCTAAGCTGGCTCAAGACTGGAAATTTTTTAGTAGAACATCAAATACCAAACTAAATTTATTTTGCTAAGAGAAATTGATGAACTAAAAGAGAAATAAGGGCTGGACATAGTGGCTCACGCTTGTAATTCCAGCACTTTGGGAGGCTGAGGTCGGTGAATCACTAGGTCAGGAGTTCGAGACCAGCCTGGCCAATATGGTGAAACTCCATCTCTACTAAAAATAAAAAAATTAGCTGGGCGTGGTGGCGCACACCTATAGTCCCAGCTACTCAGGAAGTTGAGGCAGGAGAATCGCTTGAACCCAGGAGGAGAGGTTGCAGTGAGCTGAGATTGTGCCACTCCACTCCAGCCTGGGCAACAGAGACTCTGTCTCAAAAAATAATAATAAAAAATAAGTACAGTCTAAATTTTAGATATATGAGGAAAAACCCTGAGATTACTAATTGCGTATCACAGTCCTCTTAATGTAGATTCTGAAAATGATGGTATCAATAATAATACATACAGTGGATTTACATTTTAAACTTGATCTATTACCTTTGAATATTTGTCTTACACTGTAAACAAATTCTGACATCTTCAAGAAACCAGTATGGGCCAGGCATGGTGACTCACGCCTGTAATTCCACCACTTTGGGAGGCCAGGGTGTGTGGATCACCTGAGGTCGGGAGTTCAAGACCAGCCATGACCAACATGGAGAAACCCTGTCTCTAAAAAAACAAAAAGAAACCAATATGAAAAAGCTAAATGTCAGCTTAAAATAGTTAAATCCCTTAATAACTTCCTTTCACTGCTTAAGTTCAGCGTTTGAATGACAAAGGTAACATAAGTACTTAAGATCCCAAAGGCCCATTGCATTCTATTAATAATGTCAACAAAACTACGTATCTACTAAAAATAGTCTTTTTTCTTTGCCTTCCAGTTTTACACTTTTTTAAAACACAAAAAACTGGACAAGATCGAATAACTAGGTAGTAAAGCACTAACTTTTAAAAGTTACGTCTTTAAACCCATGAGAATCATAATTCAAAGTATGGCCACTGGAGACAGCCTATAAACCTTCGACCCTTTCTTAACACTGACACTATGTAACTGATTTTTCATAAAGAAAACAGAAATGCCATTAAGAAAGTGTATTTTTCGTTGACACACTCTGCAATCTTAGTTAACGGACTCTGAGGCTCCAAACATGTAAACAGTTTATCCTGTATTGTGAAAGAGCAAAGTCGTGATAGCAGTATAATGAACAATAAAGTATCGCTTCTCCCAAGAAAGAGCCAAAGACTAAGTAGTGCTGCATTCTTGAAGTCATTTCCGGTTTACCCAAGCTTATTTTAGGTAATCAAAGCCTAGAGCAATGAGCTTGGGTAAAACTTAATTAGGAACACTGAAAGCTAGATTTATTTGCTGCATTTGTCTTCATTTTGAACAACATGATTAAAATCCCAGAATCAGAGATGAAAGCATAGTTTTTCCTGACTGAGATTCGATACTATGCTGGAACCCCCCCCACCCACCTCCATGAAAACCAATATATTCCATTTAAGTCTTCATAGGTCCACTAATAAAAAGGTCTCATAATTTAGGCACACACTTTGGCCAAGTTTAGCTTTATCACATCTAAAAAAAAAATCATGTATAAAACAAGTATCAGTTCAAAAATATAGATTACTTTTTAAGAAGAACATGCAGGAAATATAAAAATAATTAAATCTGGTAGAAAGGAACCGTTATACCTGCCTGAAATTGAGGAGGCCGAGGCAGGCAGATCATTTGAGCTCAAGAGTTTGAGACCAGCCTGCCTAATGTACATTACAATATCATTAGGTACAGCTGCCCTATAGGCAGCTCGTTTTACTGTTTAGACCAGAGGTACTCAACACAGATTTCCTAATTCATGTTACTAAGAGGCACCCTTTCCCTTGCTTGGTACTCCAAAAAACCGTCCTGATCCCACTGCCCTGTCCTTTCAAAGAAGCATGATAGCCAGCCATTCTGAACTTCTAGAGAGAGGTCTTTGGAGATTTTTCTTCTAGAAGATTAAGAAATCTTTAAGAATTACAGGCTCAGACATACACTCATCACAACAGTCTCAATTGCCTCAAAATATGAAATAAAACTGAAATGTTTTTATTTCATTTTATGCCTTAAATTTCTATATCATTAAGATGCCAATGTTTTAATGAAAAAGTAGAAAATAGAGTATAAAATTCAGTATCACCTATTTGTCTCAAATACAAGTACAGTGAATATTAAACAGGAATGACAATATGGTAACAAAAACTTGTAGATTTGCCCAAATTAACTCTATTTCTCCAAATTTGAGGTGTATGGCAAGTTGAATGTTTGTTCTCTCAGCAGTTGTTAGTTACATTATCAGCTTAACACTTTCAAACACTGCAGGAGGCATTTCTCTGTTCACACAGACTTAAGTACGTAAATACTGAGCTGTAAATAGTTTGCCTTCCATGGCTGGTCTCTAAGCATTAAATATGTAGACTTCAAATCAGCCTATGTGATCCAGTGGCCCTCTCTTCAGAGGAATCAGTAATGCATTTGGCAAATATCTAGAATCATGAATTGTAAATTGACATAAGTACAGTCTTGATAATAAGAGTCCCAAATATGTATTTTTAAAAATTTAACCTTAGGAGAAAAAAACAAATTATAGTTATCATCAGCTCTATTTCTTGAAAATTCAGTTGAGGTGACCTCTGCAAGTCACAGCTCCACATTTACATACAGTTCTGACCCTCTTTTTGGCTGGGTTGTGGTCAATAGAATCAGAAGATATATCACCAGAACCTTCCGTTGGTAACTGAGTGAGCACAAAATCACCACTGAGACAAAGACTAGGCCAAATTACAGGGTCTTTGTTGCTCGCGGCCATGGAGGACTCGTGTCTCTCTAACCCGTGGCCCCGAAAGGAGGATGTCAAGACCTTTTATGCTCATAAACCACCTCCTGAGTGGGGGTGGGGGCAAGGGGTTTCGGACATTCCAAGGGCCAGGGGACTTTGGACATTCTGTAAACCACCTCCTGGGCAGGGTTGAGGGTGAGGGGCTTTGGACATTCTGAGGGCCAGGGGACTTTGGACATTCTGATTGTTAACTTAAGTGGTTTACAGAAGTCAAGATAAGCATTAGTTTACACATTGCTGGTTAGGGTGGAAATTACAGACCTTAGTTACTTATTACAAGTCTTAAAATGGCGCAGGGACCAAGTGGCATTGATTTGGACTGCTTGCCTGTCACATTAGGGTTACAGAGAGCAGTTTCAATGGAAAGCCAAGGTATGGTCGAGGTATGCAGTTTATGGGGCATTTACCATGTCACATTCCCCCCTTGTTTTATTTACAGAAATTAAATCATTGATTCCTCCAGCAGGTCAGTATTGTTTGTTTGTTCTAAGGGCCCATATTGAGACCTTAATATCATTAATTTTACAGAGTTTACCCTAGATTTAATGAACCTGAGGAGTTGATTTAGGAGGCAGGGGCCAAACATGAGTCCCAGTAAGAGTAGGGCTGGAGGTCCCACCAGGCCCATGAGGAGGGAAGTGAGCCAAGGGGACCAGGAAAACATTTTTTGATACCAACTTTCTGAAGCCTCTGGAAGTTGTTTTCTGGTTTCGAGATTTCATCTGACCAGGGAGAGGCTCTCTCAGATGAGGCCTGACCTATTAGCATAGAAGCAACATTGTTCATTAAGGGCGGCATATAACCCCCCTTGTTTTAACAATAACAAATCTAGTCCTCGCCTGTTTTGGAGGACCATTTCAGTCAAAGACTCAGCCTGATCAGTGAGTTGGGAAATGGAGTTTTCTAAGTGGCTTAAATCAGTATCTGTGTGCTAAGAGAGAGTTTTAAAATTTTGGTCCCCAGCTAGAAGAGCTGATATTTCAACTGCGGTGAAGCCAGCAATACCTAATCCAACTAGTAGAGGAATGACAATAGGGACTCGCTTCCATCAGTCAGTAATAACATCTGAGGGGGCCAGGAGGTTAAGTCCCTGTTGGCCGTCATAAATGTTTACTCTTGGGAGGATGTGTACCGGGCTGCACAGTATGGCAGTAGAGCCATTGAATTGGTATGTGGAAATGCAGTTGGGGAGGCCAAAGGTGCAGGCTAACCAAGTGGTATCTGGGGCCCGATAGTAAAGGTTTGTACCATTAAAGGTTCCATTATGGGAGACATTACAATAGTGTCCATAGGGAGAACCTACAAGGGTGTAATTTGGGGAGTGGTAGCAGTGCCCAGACCCTTCTATGTCTCCCAGGGTTAAATGGAGTGTGGACTGGGAACATGAAGAAATGGACAAGTTGGCAGGTAATTGGGAAGTCAACCCGGTATAAAACAGTGGTTGAGGGTTTAGATAGAGCCAACAGTCTTTCCCTAAATCTGGGTTAGATTTGTTGAGGAGGTGGTGAGCTGAGGACAACAAGGTTAGCAGGGTTGTGTCTTCTTTGAGCAGAGTTGGGGTTGTAGGGGAAGGTTGTTGAGGGGGGAGTATTGCTTGTCTGGATGAGGGGGCTTTTAGGGGATATTTTTAGGGGGGACTTCTTGTTGTATGACCTGGGCAATGGGTCCCATAGGGCGGTTGGGTCGGGGCAGGGTTATACGCTGGATGGTAAATGTCCCACCCACTCATATATACCCTGAGACCCCAGGTTCGCCCCATTGTCCATCTACCATCTGGGGTAGTTACAGTTATCCTGAGTGGGTTACAAGACCTGGTGTAGCATGGGGATAGGGGAGAATCTCGGTTAAAAGAGATGAAGGAGTCTATGTTTTTGCTGTACCCTGATATAGTGGAGATAGTTTCACAACCCCAGTGGGGGCAAAATAATTCATTTAAGTCTCCACAGTTCCATCTTTTTTGTGGGGTGGATCCTGGGCACAGATATAATCCATAAGGTTGAAGTTGTTGCTCTTCCCTTGCACTGCCATACCTGGCTATAATATCTTTTGTCCTAGGATCTACGTTTGGCATCAGGAACGGGCCCAGGAGGGCACAGAGGTCTAGGGAAAAGATAATGGGGGTCTTCGGAGTGTACTCCAGGGTTAGGTTGACTAGGGTGGATCGCTTTCCGATTAAGGAACGAACATATCCTCCAGTGGAGCCCTCGGTGAGGACCCATTGATCGTAGGTGGGTTCTAAGGGGGGTTTGCTATGGGGATTTATAGCACGGATTAGGGTCTCGAGGGTGGTGACCCCGAAGAGCGCACAAGTCTTAGCTTTATTGAATCAGGGAAGGAATGGTTGATGCTCTATTGTCTTTCCGGTGGGGCAGTCTTGACATGGGTGTGATGAATCCAGTCCACCTTGAGTTCAGTGGGCGTGGTTAGGATAACCGTGTAGGGTCCCTTCCATTGGGGGGGTGAGGCCGGAGGTGGCAAATCTTTTAACAAGGACAGAGTCTCCAGGCTGGAAGGGGTGTGTTGGCTGGTCTGCGAGGTCCAATGGGGTGGGATGGTTGTCCTTAATGAGTTGGTGTACCTGGGAGCGCCTGTAAGGACTTAAGGAGTGTATAGTTATGGACTTCAACATGCATGGTATCCGCAGGTCTGGGGAGTAAAGGAGGGGGCCTCCCAAACATGATTTCAAAGGGAAGAAGCCTTTCTGATAGGGTGTGCATTGGACGCGGAGGACGGCAAAAGGAAGCAGCTTGACCCAGTTTTCACCGGTCTCTAGGATAAAATTTGTCAGGGTTTCCTTTAGGGTCCGGTTCATTCGTTCAACTTGTCCTGAACTCTGGGGAAGATAGGCACAGTATAATTTCCAGGATATATCCAGGGCCTTGGGTAGGCCCTGAGAAATTTGTGCAGTAAAGGCGGGCCCATTGTCTGACCCCAGCGTTAGAGGGAGGCTGAACTGAGGAACAAGGTCCTGTAATAGTTTTTTGTGACCACCAAAGCAGTCTCAGACTTAGTGGGGAAGGTCTTGACCCATCCAGAGAACGTATCTATAAACACAAGGAGGTGTGTATAGCCATTTACTGGGGGTTTTATTTCAGTGAAATCTACCTCCTGGTGCTTCCCAGGGCTAGTCCCTCTGAGCTTCACTTCTACCTGGCTAGACCTGTTCCCTCCCGGATTTACTTGGGCACATACGTTATACTGAGTAGTGATTTCCTTTGTAAGTTCATGTAAATGGGGAATGTAGTACTTGGCTTTTAGCAGTTCAGTTAGCTTGGTCTGTCCTGAGTGGCCTGGTGTGTGTTTTTAACTAGGGCCCATCCTAGAGCCTCGGGGACCACAATCCTTTGGTCTGGCAGTATCCACCATCCTGTGGAGTCCTGTGTGGCACCCTGTTCCTTTGCAAAGTCCTTCTCACCTGAGGAGTACGTGGGAGTAGGGGGCAGAACTGGGGCAGGCAGTTTACAAGGAGGGTCTGTGGTTTCACTGGCCCCATGGCTACCTGCCCGGCCTGTAAGTCAGCAGCCCTGTTTCCCCTGGTGAATCTAGTGAATCCCCCTTTTGGTGTCCCTTGCAGTGGACTAGTGCCACAGTCTTGGGCTTCCATATAGCCTCCAAAAGGGCTAGAATTTTCTCCTTATTTTTAATAGCTTTTCCTTCTGAGGTAGGTAGTCCTCTTTCTTTATATATTGCTCCATGTACATGAGCTGTAGCAAAGGCATAATGGCTGTTGGTATAAATAGTGACAGTCTTTCCCTCTGCCCAGTTCAAGGCTTTTATCAGGGATATAAGTTCAGCTTTTTGGGCTGAAGTCCCATGAGGAAGGGCCTGGGCCCAGATGACCCACTCTGGGTGACTATGGCTGCCCCCACATACCTGACTCCGTTGACTGTAAAACTGCCGCCATCCATATATAGTACCTCTTCCAGGCTCCATAAGGGGATGTCGGTGAGGTCCAGCCGAGCAGTTTGGATGACATCTATTATCTGTTGACAGTCATGTGTGGGTCCTCCTGGCTTGCTTATTAGGCAGCAGTGTGGCCGGATTCAGGGCTGTAGTCTTGAGGAACTTGATGCCAGGCTGGTCCAGGAGTAGAGCCTGATACTATACTATGCAGGCATTAGACATCCACCTTCCTGGAGCCCTGCGGAGTAGTGATTCTAGTGCATGGGATGCCACTAGGTTTAATGTCTGCCCCAGAGTCAGTTTGTCCGCCTCCTTTGCCAACAGGGCTGTTGCTGCCATGGACTGGAGGCAGGCTGGCCACCCAGAGGCTACAGGATCAAGTCTTTTTGATAGGTAGGTGACCGGCCTGGACCATGGTCCTGATGTCTGGGTGAGCACCCCCTTCGCGATTCCTTGTGTTTCATTTACAAACAACCGGAAGGGTTTACAAATATCTGGCAAGGCCAGGACTGGGGCCGAGGTCAGAGCAACTTTATCAAAAGCCTGTTGTTCTACTACTATCCAAATTAGGGGTTGATTCCCTCCTCTGCAGGCATACAGAGGCCTGGCTATTTTGGCAAAACCTAAAATCCATAGCCTACAGAACCCTACCGCCCCCAGGAACTCCTGAACTTGGTGTTTTGTGGTAGGGGTGGGTATCTGTAGTACTGCTTAGACTCGGCTGGGTGCCAGCGCCCGGTTGCCCTTTTTAATTATATAGTCCAGGTAAGTAACCTTTTGTTGACAGAGTTGGGCCTTTTTGGCAGAGACTCGATATCCCAGAGTTTGTAGGGTCAACAGTAATGACTGGGTGGCTTCCCTGCAGGCCTCTTGGGTTCTTGAGGCCAGAAGTAAGTCATCTGTATATTAGAGCAGAGTACATTCAGGGAACTCGGCCCGGAAGGTGGCAAGATCCTGGCTAAGTGCTTCATCAAATAGGGTGGGAGAGTTCTTGAATGCCTGAGGCAGCCGGGTCCATGTGAGTTGCCCCAGGACCCCAGTGTCCAGGTCCGTCCACTCAAAGGCAAATATGGGTCTGCTGACTGGGGCCAGTGGGATGCAAAAGAATGCATCCTTGAGGTCCAGGACAATATAGTAATGGTGGTTCGGATTCAGGAGGCTTAGGAGGGTATATGGATTTGGGACCGTGGGGTGGACAGTTTCCACTCTTTTATTTACTTCCCTTAAGTCCTGTACTGACTGGTAATCCTTTGTGCTAGGTTTTAGAACAGGGAGCAGAGGGGTGTTCCAGAGTGACTTACAGGTAGGTGGTGAGAATTCCTCCTTCCAGGAATTGTTATGTCTTGTTATATGCGGAGCGATTTCCCCGCCTGGCTTCCTGACTCACTGGGTATTGTCATACCTGGACCAGAGCTGCCATTGCCAACAGTTGGACCACAACCGGGGTATGGTGTTCTGCCAGACCTGGGGGATTGGTCTCAGCCCACACTCCAGGTACACTGTTCTGGAATTGGCGGAGGAGGTCTGACGTTGATGCTTGACTTGTTTCCAGTGATAAAGCTCCTGCAACAGATACTCGTCTGACAGAGCACAAGTGATGAGGATTTGCTGAGGTGCTTTCGATACAGGGGGCAAAGCAGGGATAGAGAGGCAGGCCTGATTTTCACAGAAGGAGATGGTTGCTCGAAGTTCGTGAAGTAGGTCCCGCCCTAATAGCGGGTAAGGGCATTCTGGAAGAACTAAGAAGGAATGGGTAATGGTGCCGTTTCCTAAGTCAGCGATTCGATTTGTGGTCTATGAACTTGTTGTGGTCTTTCCTGTGGCCCCCTGGTTGACTGGATAGTTGTTCCCAGAGTCTGAGTAAGGACTGAGTGGGCTGCCCCGCTGTCCACTAAAAAACTGTTAGGTTTGCCCCCAATCTTTAAAGTAACCCTGGGCTCCTGGGGGCTTCACAGATAAGAGCCCTGGCCCCGTCAGTCCTGACCTTCTAAATTGATATCCTCAGTGTTTTTTCCTGAGCTTGTCTTTTTCTCTCGGGGCACTCATTTTTCCAGTGTCCCTCTTGTTTACAGTACACACATTGATTTCTTCCTATAACGGGGGCGGAGGACCCCAAGGGTCCTTTTGCAAGGCCCCCTGCCCTCATAGAATGACTCATGTTTCCTGAAGGGCTGCTATTACTGCCTTAGTAACGTTTTTGTCTTGTATGGCTCCAGGAGTATCCCTGTTAATCAAAAACCTTCTGGGCAATTTCTAGCAATTGGGTCAAATTCATCCCCTGGAATCCATTTAGTTTTTGTAACTTTTTCCTGATATATGGGGCTGACTGGGAAACAAAGGCCAAGTTAATGGTCCGTTGATTTTCTGGGGCCTCGGGGTCTATAGGAGTATAGGTACGGTACGCCTCTCGTAGGTGTTTCAGGAAAGCAGCTGGCAACTCCGGCGGGCCCTGAGTCACTGTTCCTACCTTGGAGAGGTTGATGGGCCTCCTAGCTGCCCCCTTAACCACTGCTAAAAGATACCGGTGAAAAGTGTTTAGAGACGAGTGACCCCCCAAGGTGTTGGAGTCCCATTGGGATCGGGTAGAGGGAAAAACCTCTTCAATTCGGTCCTGGTTCTCTTCTACTGTTCCTCCCCCTGGACCTATGATGGCTTTCAGGGCTTCCTGTCTAATTCTGCCTCTTTCCTCTGTGGTGAACAGAATCAGTAATAATTGTTGGCAGTCATCCCAAGTCGGGCGATGAGTCTGGAGTACAGATTCCAAGAGCCCTGTCAAAGCCTGGGGCTTCTCAGAGAATGGGATGTCGAGCCTTCCAGTTATATAAGTCACTTGACGAGAAGGGGATGTGAACAAAGAATGGGCGACCCCGATTGTCTCCTCCCGTTGGGGGCACCTCTTGGAGAGGAAGGACAGTGGGGGAGTGGGGAGCCCCACTACGGGTGTGTAGGGGGGACAGGGGCTGGCCACTGGTGCTGTCCGGGGGGCAGTGCTGAGGCCCCAGTTCAGAGGGCCTTGAGTAGAGTGTAGGTAATTCCTGATACTCTGCTGGGGAGGGAAGAATGGCTGGCGCAGAAGGGGCTTTCTTAGGGCCTGCCAGCATAACTTGTAACCCAGCATGCTTTATGCAGTGTTTAAGCCAAGAGGGGGCTGCTGAACTAAGTCTAACCACTGGTCAATGTATGGAAACTGATCTGGGTGTCCAGGGGAACCTGTCACCACATTCCATATAGCCTGGGTCACCTTGGGATCATATGTCCTGGTGTCTGGATCCCACCCCAAATGATGGCCACTCCAATTTACACAAGATGTGAAGTTTTTGGGGGGCTAGTTTTACCCCATATTGACCTGAAAATCCAGCCTTGAAATTGACCATCATGCACTGGAGGGGGGTGCAGGGCTGGGAACCAGACGACCCCATCTGTTCTGCCTCTTTTTCAGTCTACTTGTGGTGGTCACTCAGGTTCTCCTGCTCTTAGGATATTTCCAGTTGTGGAAGGCGCTATACTCGTGCTTCGCCCTTTCCAGTACTGGCTTTAAACAGGCCTCAGTCGTCAAATCTTGTAATGAGAGGATGCCTAGCTTAATGGGTCCATCCCTGGCCTGAGGTAAGGGAGCGGGCAGAAGGTGCCATGGGAGGGTATAGGATTCCCCTGAACCATACCACAAGGGCCGATGATAGGCCTCATAGAGGCTCAACGCAACTCAGGTGTGGTCCTCCCTGGGATGTGCTCTGATATTGAGAGGCCTGGGGAATGTTGGCAAATGGCAGAACAGGTGGACCAGAAGGTCCACTAGGTGTGAATTTTGAATCCACCACGTCTTAAAGAGATCGCATAACTCTTGCCAATCAGTTTGTATTGTGCCGTGGCAACCCACTTCCCAACAGTCAGTATGGTGCCGGAACGCCGAATTGGGGTGTGTACCGGAACAAGTTCTGTAGCAACACTGAACCTCCCTTTGGCAAAAGAGGAAATTACTCCTTTTCGATCCTAGGCGGGCAAAAAGGCTCAGTAATTCCTTTCCTAGCACCTGGCTCCCAAGGATGGAGAAAAAACTACATCCGAGCCGCCAAGGACAGAATTTCCTTTCAGACATTAGAAGAGGAGCAGGAAAGGAGAATAGGCCTTCAATGGTAGAACAAGAAGAAGAAGAAGGAAAACAGGGTTATTTCTAGGGGCCAAAATTCGGCCAAATTTCCCTGAAGCCAGTGGTCATTTAACCAGTTAAGGACATCATCCGGCCCCAGAGAGGCAGGATTAAACCACTGTAGGTCTGCCACTAAATGTCTTAAAAAACTAGAAAACCTACGAAGAAGACAGTACCACATAGAAGGAAGACAAGACTATGGAAGGAAGACAGACACAGGGTGGGTGTCCCCCGTGGGAGACCAATCTGATGCCTGCCCAGCCACATCCCCGAAGGGATTTTTCAGAGCGTCTTGGCTAAGGTGTACCCGTACAAGCCCCGGGCCTGGTCAGCATGGAGGTGAATCACCGTTATGCTCTATGACGTCTCCGTGGAACCGTGGGTGAAGGCCCACACAGGCCCCGTAGCTCTCTGGCTGTGGGACCACACATACACACTTTCACTCTCACACTCACACAGAGGTTATGGAAGACAACCGAAAACTGAATTACCTGAGCCTCCAGTGACGTCTCATGGTAGGCTTGCCTCGTCAGAGATTCATGACCGTGTCTGGTCTCCTGACCTAGGCTCCTGATGGACCGGCCCCCCCAATTTCCAGACCCAACTTACCTCCGGAGGTTCCCGTGATCCTGAGGAATTTCAGGTGCATGTCAGCTGAGTAGTCGCTGGTCCATCACGGGTCTGGAACTCTGGGGCCCTGGAATGTCTCAGGGGGGCACCTCCCCTAGAGATCCCCAGGGCGGGAGCAGCCTCAGGGATTTTGTCTGAGTGATGATGGAAAATCTCGCTGGGGCCTTCAAATGTTGTAACTGAGCGAGCGCGAAATCACCACTGAGACAAAGACTAGGCCAAATTACAAGTTCTTTATTGCCGACGGCCATGGAAGACTCATGTCTCTCTAACCTGTGGCCCTGAAAGGAGGGTGTCAAGACCTTTTATGCTCGTAAACCACCTCCTGGGTGGGGCCAGGGGTGAGGGGCTTTGGACATTCTGAGGGCCAGGGGACTTTGGACATTCTGATTGTTTTAAGTCGTTTACAGAAGTCAACATAAGTGTTAGTTTACACATTGTCTGGGTAGGGTGGAAATAACAGAACTTAGTTATGTATAACAAGTCTTAAAATGGACCAAAATGGCATTGGTTGACTGCTTGCTTGTCACATTAGGGTAACAGAGAGCAGCTTCAATGGAAAGCCGAGGTATGGTCGAGGTATGCAGTTTATGGGGCATTTACCATGTCACACTTTCATTTGATAATCATAAGTCAGCTTTTCTCCAGCAATTATGGTTCTTGTGGAAAACAGTGCAATTCAGGGAAGACGAGTATTGTTGTAGGAGTTAAGAAATTATTTTAGGCAGATAGAGAGGAAAAGGGGGCCTTGGGAAGTTTTCATTTTTTAAAGCATCTCCCAAAAACTTTCTTGTAAAGCCCTGGCTCTTAGAACCTGGGTTGCAACCTTTGATATGCAAATGCAAGCCATTAGAAACTGGGTCCACCCAAACATGGCAATTTCCATGGCCTCCTTGCCCTGTCCCCACATGTTCCTGGCAACATGGCCACCCCCATATATCCCCATGTGTGTTGCACATCATGGTGCCCTGCATTTACACATTAGAAGGCTAGGATGGGAGGGCTAGCTTTTTCACAGGCTATGTGAATGACATGCCTAGTCAAACCAATCCCCTGAGCCCTATGCAAATCAGACATGACCTCTTCCAGCCTCTGTATATATACCTAGTTGGTATCTGTGACAGGTGGGGTTCCCTCTCTCAGCTTTGGAGCCCCCCTCTGTCTCTGTACAGGGGAGCTTCCTTCTCCCTTCTTGCCTATTGAACTCTCCACTCCTTAAAACTCCACATATGTCCATGTCATTTTATCTAAACTGGCGCAAGGACCAAGAATCCTTGTGTTCCTCCACTCATAGGAGCTGTACCAGTATCAAGGTTATCAATGAAAATATTGAATACCTGAAGATTGGGTTGTAGGGGTTCAGTCAGGATGGTGGGAGAAATTGTAAAATAGACACAAACCTTCTTGGAAGGCTGGAATGTTTTGCAGAAGCCTCAGAATAGAGTTATGGCTGAAGGCAGCCTAATCCTCTTTGAGCTAATAGCAAGGGATGTAAGGGAGCATCTCTAAATAGTTTCTTTATTCACGTGGTCCTAAGACTAACCTTTGACCATCTGGGGTTGCATAATTGCTTTCTACTGGACAGTGAGTGGAGGGGGTCTGCATTGTTAATTACCTTCTAGTGGTGTTTAAACCTTTGTCATTTAATGTGTACCAAATAAATGCATGCTTCGCCGGTGGATCGGGCACGGTTGCTACAAGTCTTTCAGCCAGTAGCCTGGCCTCCTAGTTAACTCTTTCATGGAATACCAGCATTTGCAGACATTATTCATCACTGAATACTGGTGTTTGCATACATTATTCATCTGTCGTGCAGCTGGGGTATGCAGGATGGACCCTGGCAGGTGGTGACCCTGATGTGATAAATGCTACAAAGCATTGCCATGGAACCCCCAAAAAAGAAGGTGAAAATGACTGTGCAGTCAGTGAGTCAGTACTTCATTGGCACCCACTTGGGATTTCCAACTTTGGGGGGATTGTTCAGGCTAGGGTTTCATCATGGGACAACAGTAATCAGCTCAACAGAAACAGTACATAAAAGTATTGAAACAGCTGCTTAAAGCCAGTGGACCCTCGGTTTCACAGGCTCAATTAATGGACCTAATGCAAACTGTTGTCTTCCATAACCCATGGTTCCCAGTAGAAGGCATACTAGACATCAAGCTCTGGAAACAAATGGGAAGAACTCTTAAACAACAACATGCTCAAGGGCAATGGGCCCCAGTACTCTGGTCCCATCATACGCAGAAGAGCCTAAAAAGGGGAAAGAGGGAGAATCGTCACCTACCTCACCACCCCCGAGTCCCTCAGTCCCACTATCACTGGGCCAAAATAACAAAAAGGAAACAACAGGTTTTGCCTGAGCCCCCTCCTCCAATAGATAGGAGAAAAGACAAGGGATACGCTACAGCTGGGACCTTGACTTAAGGCATTAGAAGAGGAGCTTTTAGCTTGCCTGGTAATGCAAGATCAACAAAGAATCGGGTGCATGCTTATAAAAAGATAAGAGGCCGGGCGCGGTGGCTCACGCCTGTAATCCCAGCACTTTGGGAGGCCGAGGCGGGTGGATCACGAGGTCAAGAGATCGAGACCATCCTGGTCAACATGGTGAAACCCCGTCTCTACNTCAGCTGGGCATGGTGGCGCGTGCCTGTAATCCCAGCTACTCAGGAGGCTGAGGCAGGAGAATTGCCTGAACCCAGGAGGCGGAGGTTGCGGTGAGCCGAGATTGCGCCATTGCATTCCAGCCTGGGTAACAAGAGCGAAACTACGTCTCTAAATAAATAAATAAATAAATAATAAAAAGATAAGAAAAAAGGCATTAGAGGCCAAAACTGCGTGGCCAAGTGGGCAGAAGACAAGGCTCAGTGGCAAGGAAGCTCGCGGCACCCCAGGCCAATAGGAACTGCCCAGGCTGGCAGCAGCCACCCAGCGGAGGGAGGAGGGAGCAGTGCAAACAAAAAGCAGAACAGACAAAAGGCAGCTCCCAGGCAAGTGCAACATGGCCACCATCCCAGGACTGCTGCCCTCTGGCTTTGTGGGTGGCCTATAGCAAAATTTTGTATGTTCCTTGTTTACAAGCAATGTCCCAGATTATAATTCTCCACTAAGATTTAAGTAAAATTTTAGAATTTGTAAGACCCCTTTATAACAATGGCCACTGTTGTTATTCTAAACCTACCCCTACGTGGCTCTTTCAAAATCCAATTTGGTAGAAAAATAGCCTCTAAAGGGAGAGAAATTGCAACAAGCCCATGAGTTCGTTAAGGACATAACTACTTATAAGTTGTAAAACTTGTTTTCTGTCTTAAAGGGCAATACAGCTCTGGATTCTCCCAAATATTTAACCCCTGCAGCAAAGAGAAATTGAGGAAATACAACAAGCTATCTCTCAAAGGCAACTAGATCACATCCATCCACTGTATTCAATTGTTTGTTTTTTCCACCAAACACTCCCTTACAGAGTTAATAGGATAGATGACCCCAGAACTGTTCTTTCTAGAATGAGTTTTTTGCTCACCTGCCGGGACTAAAACATTATCTCCCTATATCCAGTTAATCAGTAAAGTCATGTATTCAGGCTGCAGACGATGCAATGTTTCTAGGTTATGATCCTGATATCATCAGGATTCCTTTGAGTAAAAAGCTATTCGAAGCAGCTTTGCCCCTATCATTAGATTGGCAAATAGCACTCTCCAATTACACAGGTCAAATAGAGAATGCCCTTCCTGCTGATAAACTCCTTTAGTTCTTATCTCATATTTCTGATGATCTTACCTACAAAAATAGTTCATTCCCCCATACTTAATGCTTTAACACTGTTTAATGATGGTTTGGGTAAACATGGAAAAGCTGCAGTCTGGTGGAGACCACATAATTTTCTCATTGATCTGGGCTCAGCTGAGATTGGGGCCCTGGTATTGGCCTTGGAAACTTTTTCCACTCTGCCAATTAACATCGTTAGTGACTCTGCTTACTCTGTTTTGCAGAACCTTCAAACATCCCTCAAACTCTACGCCTGAGCCCACCCTGTGTGCACTTTTTCTTCAACTTCAGCAATTGCTGGATCAATGCACACATCCTATTTTTATCACACATATTTGAGCCCACTGCTCACTGCCTGGCCTATTGGCTTATGGCAGTGAACAAGCAGAACTTCAGGTTATGACATCACTGCTTGACCAAGCCACCCAGTTGCATCAGTTTTTCCACCAAAATTGGAGAAACTTATCTAAACAGTTTCAACTTACTCAAAGAATAGCTAAACATATTATCTTACAATTCCCAGATTGCCAGCTAACAGGCACATTCCCTCCTTCAACAGGTGTTAACCCTAGAGGACTAGAACCTAATCAGTTATGGCAAATAGATATTACATACATCCCTGAATTTAGAAAACAGATATGTACATGTATTCATTGCTACCAGTTCACATTTAATTAGCACTCATGCTTTTCCTGGAGAGTCCATCTAATATGTTATTAAGCATCTTCTTTTAACTTTTGCATTTATGGGGCAGCCCACAAAAATGAAAACTGATAATGGTCCGACTTACTATGCCAGCTCACAATTTCAACAATTTTGTCACACATGGAACATCCAACATTCCACAAGGCATCCCATATGACCCCCAAGGACAGGCCATAGTAGAATGTGCCCACTCCACCCTTAAAAATATGCTCAAAACACAAAAGGGGAGTATGGGTAAGGACCCTGCAACACTATTGGAACAAGCCTTATATACCTTTAATTTTTAAAATTTAGATGATAAATTTCAATCAGCTGTAGAAAAGCAATTTGCTAAAACCTCTGAAGACATAAAACCTGCAGTTTTATGGAAAGATGTAAACAGAAATGTATGATGTGGTCCAAATTATTTACTAACATGGGGAGGAGATATGCTTGTGTTCAGACCCCGTCAGTTCCTCTTTGGATTCCAGCATGATGCATCAAACCATACCATAGCACGGGTAGGACCCAGCCTGGTACCAGAAATGAAGAAACTGACCTGAGAGCACCTGATATTCCCAGGCGGTCTCCCATCCAAGTACTAACCAGGCCCGACCGTGCTTAGCTTCCAAGATCAGACAGAAACAGAAAGATTGGAGAGAGAAATAGAGGGAATGAGTAAGCAACAGCCTGGAAGAGACAGAGATGAGAGACACAAAAAGTAAGACAAAGGAGAGAAAGTAGAAAGAAGAGAAAGAAATATTAAAGTTATAGGTATAAGAATGCACCTTTAGTAAGGAAGCTTATAAAACACTGAAAAGGCATGTTGAAGATTGCGAAAGTCATGAAAAATGTTCAAGAAATGTGTAATTTTTGTTTCGAAGGTCTAAGCAAGTTTTAAAATGTTAATTAGAGAAATTCTATGTGTAAACATATTGTTAAAGAAGTATTATCCAGTTCTTCTGTAAACTAAACATTAAAATAAAGCACAACAGGTTTTTCTTAAAGCACTAACTGACTCTTTAACAAAGATTATAACAGTTCTCTTAGCACAGGCACCACCCCTAGAATTTCCAGTACACCACCACCAGCTTGGAGACTACGTCCTCATCAAAGGATGGAAAGAAGAAAAAACTGAAGCCATGATAGGAAAGACCCTACAGGACCCATAGCCCCAGAAAATGTGTTTTCCATGAACAACGCAAGCCCTGGACATTACCTGGGGGATGCTGAAGAAGAGAACTCAAAAGGCAAAGTGAATCCTACTCTGGATGCAGACACCATTCACTCCAGATAACTTGTTCCTTTTTTATTCTCTCACTCTGCCTACCACCTGTACCTGCTACACTCTATTCGAGCCTATCTTCTAATCTGCCTTTTTCCCCCTGTTACTTAAGCAGACACTCCCTTCCCATCTTCTAATCTGCCTTTTTGCTGCCTGTTACATCCCCTTCCCAGCTTCTAACGACATGACTGCTTGGCTAGGAGTAATTAACATAACCCTGTGGGGTTCCTCATTAATGGCATACAGTGAACTGAGATACCAAGTAATATTACAGGTCACTGTTTGACTGGAAAAGAATGTTGCTAATTATACTCATTATTCTCTTATGTTATTTACTAATTCTAGGACACAGAGCCGGAATAAGAGCAATGACTGCCATGCCTGACAGACCTGCTGCTGCACACATCTGCACTCTTTAATCAGTAAGGCCTGATGCAGAAAACAGAAAAGGGGAAGATGTAAGTGTTCAGGCAGGATGGTAGGAGAAATTGTAAAATAGGCACAGATCTTCTTGGAAGGCTGGAAGGTTTGCTAAAAGCCTCAGGCTAGAGTTATAGCTGAAGGCAGCCTAATCCTGTTTGAGGTAATAGCAAGGGTAAATAACAAAGGAATGTAAGGGAATTTATCTAAATATCTTGTTTACTGATGTGATCCTTCGACCATTTGTGGGTACATGATTGCTTTCTACTTGAGGGGTCAGCATTGTTAATTACCTTCTAGTGGTATTTACTCTAAACCTTTGTCATTTAATCTGTACTAAACAAATGTGAGCTTGGCTGGTGGTGGGGTGCGGCTGCTACAATGCTTTCAGTCAGTGGCCTGGCCTCCTAGTCCATTCTTTCACTGAATATCAGTGTTTGAGTACATGATTCATCTGTCGTTCAGCTGGAGTCTGTGGGATGGACCCCAGCATTGGGTCACAACTGTGATTCACAAATGAGATACATTGCCGTATTGAACTGCATGCATCATGAATTCATCAGATTCATAGTCCAGATCAAAGAGATATGTGATTCCCTTATCATATAACTGTCCCCATTTTTCAGCTTCTTCACTTGTGATTACCCCTCCAACATATTTCAAGGCAAAACTCATTCTTTTAATCTTCACAAGGGTCTTTACACCCCAGCTACAGCCATTGCTATTTCGACAGATGCAAAGCGAATACTGTATGCCTTTCTGTACAATCCTATTGGGACAATGAGGTCCACATTGATACCTTAAGTTACATTCCTATATGTTGATACCAGGTGGGATTTTAATTTGTTGGTTTTTATTATAAGCCAAAAGAACTCTAGCTTTAGCAGGACAACATTTTTCAAAGAAGCAATCTGTGCATGAGCAACCAAAGATAGCTTCCTTGACTAAGCTGATTCCAGGAACTGGTTTGGCTTCATTAGTGTAGTAGAAGTCTAAGTCTGAAGGTGGGCCCTTTCCTGGATTATATCCTGAAGAGTATTTTCCAGCTTGGATTCATTCTCTTTGTCACATTCAGGTACACCTGTCAAACATAGATTAGGTCTTTTCACATAGTCCCACATTTCTTGGAGACTTTGTTCATTTCTTTTTACCCTTTTTTCTCCAATCTTGTCTTCTCGTTTTATTTCATTGACTTGATCTTCGACCTCTGATATCCTTTCTTCTGCTTGGTCAGTTTGGCTGTTGAAACTTGTGTATGCTTCACGAAGTTCTCGTGTTGTGTTTTTCAGCCCCATCAATTCACTTATATTCCTCTCTAAGTTGTTTATTCTCGTTAGCATTTCGTCAAACCTTTTTTCAAGGTTCATAGTTTCTTTGCATTGGGTTAGAACATGTTCTTTTAGCTCACAGAAGTTTCTTTTTACCCACCTTCTGAAGCCTTTTCCTGTCAAATCATCAGACTCATTCTCCATTCCGGCTTGTTCCCTTGCTGGTGTGGAGTTGTGATCCCTTGGAGGAGGAGAAGCGTTCTGCTTTTGGGTATTTTCATCCTTTTTGTGCCGGTTTCTTCCCATCTTTGTGGATTTATCCACCTGTCATCTTTGTAGTTGTTGACTTTCAGATGGGGTCTCTGAGTGGACGTCCAGTTTGTTGATGATGAAGTTATTTCTTTCTGTTTCTTAGTTTTCCTTCTACCAGTCAGGCCCCTCTGCTGTAGGACTGCTGAGGTCCACTCCAGGCCCCACTTGCCTGGGGATCACCTGCAGTGGCTGCAGAACAGTAAGGGTTGCTGCCAGTTTCTTCTTCTGCTGTCTTTGTCCCACAGGGATACCTGCCAGATGTCAGTCTGAGCTCTCCTTTATGAGGTGACTCTTTGGATATACGGGGGTAAGGGAGCTGCTTGAGGAGATAGTCTGGCCTTTATAGGAGCTCAGATGCTGAGCTGTGAGCTCCATTGTTCATTCAGAGCTGCTGGGCAGGTACATTTAAGTCTGCTGCGGCAGAACTCAAAAACGCCTTTTTTTCCCCCCAGGTGCTCTGTCCTGGGGAGTTAGGGCTTTATTTATAAGTTTCTGTCATGCTGCTGCCTTTTTTCATGGCTGCCTTGCCCAGCGAGGAGGCAGCCTAGTCACAGTCTGCAGAGGCTTTGCTGAGCTGCTGTGGGCTCTGCCCAGCTGCCGTGTAATCTTCCCTGCAGTCCTGTTTATAGGGGTATAGTTAGAACTGCCTTTGCAATGGCGGCCCACCTCTGTAATCGCAGACTCTCTGTAATGGTGGACTGCCTCAGCAATGGCAAACTACCTCGGTAGTGGTAGACTGCCTCGGTAATGGTGGACACCCCTCTCCCACAGAGCTGGACGTCCCGGGTTCAGCTGTGCTGCTGTGAAACTCTCAATCCAGAGTGTTTCAGATTGCTGTTTTTTCTGGGGGTGGGACAAGCCAAGCCTGATCACCTGGCTCCCTGCCTCAGACCCCCCCTTTTTTTAATTTCAGTTGAATGGGCGACTCTGTCTCCCAGGTGTCCCAGTCACCAGTTGAAACGGTGCCTGGATTTGTGTGATTTCTTGTGCATAGACCCGCTGTGCCGGCTGAAACAGCCACTGGAGACTTGTGGTGCATTTTTGCCAGGGAATCTCCTGGCCTAGCTCCCTGTTTCAGTCCCCTTTTTTTCAGTTGAACGGGCAACTCTGTCTCCGAGGCATTCCAGTTGCCAGTTGAAAAGGTGCCCGGATTTGTGTGAGATTTTGTGCAGAGACCCGTCGAGCCAGGCGAAAGAGCCTCACTGGGGGCTTGTGGTGCTTTTTTGCCCGGGAATCTCCTGGCCTGGCTGCCTGTTTCAGTCCCTTTTTTTCAGTTGAACAAGTGACTTTTATCTCCTAGGCTTTCCAGTCGCCTGTTGAAAAAGCACCTGGATCTGTGTGATTTCCCAAGCGGCGACCCCCTGCACCAGCTGAAACAGCCGTGCTGGCGATTCGTGGTGCTTTTTCACCCGGGAATCTCCTGGCCTGGCTCCCTGTTTCCATCCCCTTTTATCAGTGGAATGGGCGACTGTCTCTCAGACGTTCCAGTTGCCTGTTGAAAAGGTGCCGGGATCTGTGTGATTTCCCGTGCAGCAACCCACTGCACTGGCTGAAACAGCCGTGCAGAGATTCGTTTCACTTTTTTGCCCGGGAATCTCCTGGCCTGGCTCCCTGTTTCGGTCCCCTTTTTATCAGTTGAATGGGTGACGCTTGTCTCCCAGGAGCTCCAGTCGCCAGCTAAAATGGCACCCGGACCGACGTATTTTGTGCAGAGACCCACCACGCCGGCCAAAACAGCCACACTGGCGACCGATGGGGCTCCTCCGCCTGGAATTCTCCTGGTCTGTGGGCAATAAAAATCCATGTGGAAATGCGGTGTCCACTCACCCTCTGTGCTTTTGCTGTAAGCTGCAATCCTGAGCTGCTCCTAATCAGCCATCTTGGATCCTCCCTGGGCCTTCTTTACAATGTACTCAGCAATGGCAAGTTTCAAAATTTTGTTATTTTCTTCTGGAGTTATTGCTTTGCCTTTC
>NW_016107955.1:571773-573949 GCF_001604975.1 Cebus imitator | reverse complement strand
AATTAATGCTTGCCATTAGAGAATTGCTGAAGCAGTAATCAACACTTGAGATTTTGCAAAGGTTCTCAAGTATTTGTAGAACCTGGCCATCCTTTCCATTTTGCAAGATAACATTCTATATCCTTTACTACCTTGTAGTCACACAAGTATTTCACCTCATAATTGTTGATTCCTTTTGTTGATTCCAGTCAATTTACATGTGAGCTTTTTTTTCTACATAATTTCTGAAGGGTATTATCAGGTGAAACGAGTCAAGACACACACGAAGCTCCTTGTGCCTCAGCCCCAGCTCCTGCCATGTTGCGTAGCTTTCATTCAAACTCAAGCCTGGAAACTAACTGATAGGCTGTAGTACTCTGTTTTTAATTATTCCAGTTAAACTTGTTCACTTGACTTACAACTTTTCTGCTTATACAGATCAAGTAAGAATTTAGCAGGCTTCTTGTTTCACTTCTAGGAACCCATGATCAACTAGCCAATGCCATGGGTCCCATAGGTCTGTGTGAGTCAGACTATTCTGATTGCTGCCTGGACTCTGCTGTCCATTACAGTAACCATGTTCATTTTGCCTTTGGCTGATGAGTGCCACCTCTTGGCCCCTGACACCCCAGGATCCAATTACTCCCATTGCATTTAGGTTAATGCCCTCAGAAGAGGGTGAAGAGGCCACTTCTGCTAGGGTTGGGGAGGCTGCTTCCACTGGTAGAAAAGATTCATTAAAATTACGCTTGATCTTAGTCAAAAGGCAGAGAAGCAATGAAAAGATTCATTAAAATTTAGGGGTTCAATGTCCCCAGCTTCCTTAGGGTCTTCCCATATATCCCATTCCAACTATGGATCTCATTCCTTCCCAACTAATGCCCTCTCTCTTTTATTGAGTTGCACAGTGGATGACAGAGGGTGAGGGAATCCCAAATGCCTGGGTCTCCCTCCTCATCCCCCCCTTTGAGACCCTCACCATTTTATATCAGTGAGAGGTCTCACTTTCATTCTCACTTTCCAGATTTTCTGAAGAAACTGACTGATAATGTTTCATATAATACACTTGTGATGTCATTTTTGGCTAACTACGGTAGTGGTGAAGCCCCTAATCATCTGAAGGAACAGGGGGAGTAGACAAGGGAGCAACAAACAAACACCTGTTACTATTTTAACGCTTATAATGAGGGTTTTGAATCCTCCCAAGGATGAAAACCAACCTCCAAATAAGGACTCAGGGTTAAAGCCATGGATACCTGTACAGGTACGTGTGCCAGTTTGGTCATGTCTCCCACAATACCTTCCACTGCTTGCCCCTGGTCATCTATGTGCACACAGCAGTTGGTTAGATTGAATTTTCCACAGACTCCTCCTCTGGCTGCTAGCAAATAATCTAGGGCCAGCCGGTTCTGGTAAATCACATTTCTCATTTGAGTTTTGTTGTTGTTGTTATTGGGCTAAACGGGATAGAGCTTTGCCCGTTTCATTCGTATTTCCAAAACAGCCTACAACCGGATGATCCAGTTGAGCATGTAAATAGGGGTCTGGTATCCCTATGAGCCATCCTCTGCCCATGTGGTCAGCCCATAATACTTAATAGGTCTCTCCGGCGGCCACTTATCTGTCCATTCTCCTATCTTTAGGTTTCTTTTTCTCTCTAGCGGAGTAGACTGAATACATTAACAGCCCACCTGTCTTAACAGATAATAGGAAGAAAGAGGGCTTAATGATGACTATGACACAGCTACCTGTCCATCTCATGGATTACACACCTTATATTGAGTACCATTATATAAACAGGTTCCCTTCTGTGTCCCCGTACGTTTATAAGAACTGTAGGACAAAAGAATGGCAGTAATCTTTATGCCTTACCTGGTGTACATACTGAGGGCATTCTTTAAAATTAGTTAATGCTCCTACTGTACAAGTCCAAATATTAAGAACAAGTCCCACGATGAATTTCCTCATGCTTCAGCCGTGCGTGGACCAGCCAGCTTCCAGGATGTGGCTGGAGCAAGGCTTGTTGTCCTTTTTAGGGTGATTCTGCAGTCCTTGCCTTGGTCCAAGTCTCGGGTGTTGCTGGTTTTTTACACGGCTGTGGTGGATTCAGGCTGGGATTCCTTCTACCTTCACAGCTGTGGGATTGGTCAGGATCAGGTCTGAGGTCCTTTCCATTGTGGCTTTAGAGGGACTGTAC
>NW_016107955.1:560350-571699 GCF_001604975.1 Cebus imitator | reverse complement strand
AGAAAAAGGCTTACAGAACATTTGTTATTTACTCAGGTTGAAGCATCTTAAGCGATTCTCCCTAGGGCTAGTAACTAGCATCCTAACTCAATCTCTCCCCACTCCCAAGGAGTTCCTAGGAGTGCCCAGAGTAGGGGAGGAGGCCTATGGTATAAGACTTCATAGGGGAATATCCTGTTTTTCCTAAAGGGAGTGCCTCTAATTTTGAATAACACCAAGGGAAGTGCCTGCACCCACTTTAATCTTGTTTCCTGACACACTTTCCCTAAGCTGTTTTTGATGGTCCGATTCATTTTTCCACTTTTCCGGAACTCAGGCTGGTAGGCAGCCTGCAGTTTCCAGGTGATACCCAAGGCTGTTGCTGTTTTCTGGACTAAATCCTCCACAAATGCTGGTCAGTTGTCTGATCTGATGCGCAGTGGCAGTCCAAACCTAGGGATAAGATCTCGAAGCAGCACACGGATTCATGGGCCCTTTCAGTCACACCCAGAATATGTGCACACCAGGACCAACAAATACTTATGTCCTCCACACTTGGACATTTCAGTAAAGTCTATCTGGAGATCTTTAAACAGAGCTTCTCCGCAAGCTTGAATGCCCGGGAGAATGGTTGGGACCCTGCCTCATGTTGTGTTACCGACATGTAATGAATGCATCGCTGTGCCACAGTTTTAGTCAAGGCTGATAAGTGTAAGATGTAAAAGTACTGACCCAGCATCTTTTCAAGTGACTCTTGATCTAAACGAGTGGTCTCATGTATGGCTTGTACAACCACTGCACATAGCAGGCCCTGGTATTTGGCAGACTTACCAATGAGGTCTTTTGGTATTCATTAGAGTCACCGCTGTGTGGGCTGCTTTGATATTTAAATTATTCCCAGAGTTGAGGCTAGAATCTTTGATTGCCATTTTTCTTCTTCCTTTTTTTTCTTTTTGACAGCATGAAAAGGCTGTGTTAAAATTGGCTAACCCCAAAGCCAGGACCAACAGAAGTTTCACTTTTAGCTTTTGCCCCATTCAAAGTGTGTCTTGTCTTTTCCCCTCCCCCCTTTGTCACTTTGTGTAAGGGTTTGGCCAGTACTGCAAAGTTTGGAAATCTACAATTTACAAAACCCGCCACTCCCAGGAGCTCTCTCACCTGCTTTTTAGTCTCAGGTTCTGTTACTTTGCAAGCGGCTTGCTTCCTCTCTGCTTCTGGGCTGTGTTCCCCCTTCCAGATGGTGGGCCTCAGATATTGCATTTGCTTTTTGGCAAATCAGGGCTTTCCTTTTAGACACTTTATACCCACAGTCCTCCAGGTGCCAAAGTAAGGCATTGGTTTGCACCCCCGACTGCCGTGGGGTGTCCCAATAGAAGGTTATCAGCATACAGGTGCAGCATGCAAGCAAGAAACTTCTGGGGGATGGTCACAGGCTGATGCCTCCCCAACGATGATGGGAGAGTTTCTGAGCCCCTGGGAAGCTGGGTCCTGGTGTATTGAGTGGTTACACCTACTTCTGGGTTTCTCCCATTGAAATGCAAATAGTTTTTGACCCTCCAAGGCCAGTCGAATGCTAAGGAGGTATTCTTTAAGTCCAATTAGGTGAACCAACTATCCGCTGCTGGGAATAATCCCAACTGTGTGTATAAGTTGGGTGCAAAGCCACGCAAACCCTGCACTGACCTGGGCGATAATATCAGTCCTCTGCTTCTGGCTAGGAACTCTCCACCCTCCTTGCCAAGGGACAGTGAGAGCCTGGATGACCCCCGACTGAGGCAGTTTCAGCTGCAGGTTGTCTCTTTTGTTGAATGGGATAGTGGTCCTCGATTTGCACAGTAGGTTTTGTTGGAAAAGGGGGGCAAGGGCAATTCATTAAGTACAAGAAAGTCTGTTCTCTTAATATCTTAATAGATTTAACAACACTGGCCTTGTTCCTCTCGATGGGGGGTTACAGGGCTGTCGTCCAGACCATGGGCTCTTTGGGAGTATATGAGTCCAGCACCTCTCTCTTTTTTACTCCAGTGGCCCTTCCATTAGATTGAACAGAGCCCCTCACACTCATTTGGATCCTCTTGCTTAGGATCATCCTGTTCCTCAGTTAACTGTGGATATTTTTTCATCCAGCGTCCTATTTCTCAACAGAATGCACACTGATCGCATTGCAGGCCCGGGTGGGCAGACTGGGGGGCTTTCCAGGAACCCCCCTTTTTCCATACTCTTGGGGGTTCTGGTAATCTGCAGGAACATGCTCCTCCAGCCAATTAGAAGTGGCTTGGAGTATTCTCCGCCTTTCGTCCTTGTTAAAAAAGATGCATAAGCAGCTGATGGCAATCAGCCCAAATGGGGTTATGAGTCTGAATAATAGTTTGCAGTAGATCAATGAGATCCTGGGGTTTATCGGTATAAGACGGGTTATTATTTTTCCAATTGATAAGATCAGCCGAGGTGAATGGCAGGTACGTGAAAACACGTCTTTCTACCATGTGGCTGTCCTCATCCACTCCCGTGTACCCCTGCTCTCTGAAAGGCATCTGAACCCTGGCCTTGGGTCGCAGACGGGCTGCCAGAGGTGGACTTCCCTCTGGGAAGCGGGCAGCAATAGGTGGAGTTTTTTTACATTCTCTTTTGTCTGCTCTGGAGGATTTTAGGGATGTGCAGCTCTGGTGGGGTTGCTGAGGCCTCCGGCCCAGGGGCAGGGAGTCCTTGAGGAGGAGGAGGCATTATCAACAAAAACTCTTCTGCCACTGGGTTAACCAAAATCTTGGGAGCCATTGTTTCTGCCACTGAATCTGCCCAGGCCTTGGGAGTCCACTTTTCTCGGCGGCTAGGGGGATGGTGGTTTCTAGCAGTCTGTCCCTTAGCTACTAAAACAGTCGCTGCCTGCTCTCTTAGCCACTTCAGAGGGTTTAACACTAACTGCAACCACGAGTCTATGTATGGAAATTGATCGAGGTGTTCTAGCTCGCCGTTTATAACCTCATGCCTTACTTTGGAGACAAGGGACCTGTCTAGGGTCCCCTCTGGGGGCCAACCTACCGTAAGTGCTGGCCAATCTTCCCTACATAAAACCCTTAATTTCTCTGGTGTCGTCATAATTACTTCATAATTCCCACTAAATCCCTTTTTGAAATTTTTCAGCATGGTTTCTAAAGGGGTGGAATGGCTATGGAAATGACCCATATAAACACTTCAAAGAAAATTCCCACATTTGGGAGAGTGTTAGTTCACTCACAGAAGTTCCTGTTCCCGCCTAGCAAAATGCACTCTCCGATTTATTCACTTCAATCCTTTTACAATGCCCAGAGGCTTCTTCATTCAAGCCTTCTGTGGCTGTGTCTAATTCTTACAAATTGCTTGCATGAGGACCTTCCTAATGGACCTGATACCTTTTATGACTGATGAGTCCGGTCAGACCCATCTATACACACAGACACACATTCAATTGCGCTCTTTCCAATTCAAAACCATAAGCAAAAGCTTCCAAGGTTACAGAGAGAGCTACCTTCAGAAGTGCCAATCTGGCACCCGTGGGTGATCAGGCCACACTTCCACCCAAAATGAGGTGGGCTACTTTCCCGGGTTCAATCTCACCAAATTCAGTGTCCAGACTTCCCCAAATATTTGTTCCTCCTCGGTGGTCAGCCACTGGGTGGATCAACACTGCACAGCCTCCTTGCTCCTCTGGTGAGGCTTTTCCACCAGGCAAATACCTGCCCAGGAGCTCTCTCAGGATGCATCACCCCAGGGAGCAGGAGTCCCCCCCACAGGGATGCTCCACAAGGCTAGGCAAACCACCTAAGAGACTTTTTCCCACCGTCTGCTATCCGAGACTCGCTTCCCAGCCAATGCTCCAAAAATGTAGCAGGAGCGGCCATGGGAAAGGATCTCTCAGACACCGAATACAGGAGGAAGGAATTTATTTCAGCTGGGAGCAAGGTGGCATAGGTGCCGAACAGCCAAGCTCATCTAACAAAGGAAGGTTCAGCCTTTATATAGGCTTATACTTTAGATGTTACACATGGAAGAATCTTAGGTTCATAGTTTTAGGACTCACATGTGAAAAGGTTTTGGTTTACAGTTTTAGGACTTACATGTGAAAAGGTCTCTGTTTACAGTTTCAGGAATCACATATGAAAGGGTTCCCCGGTTTACAGTTTTAGGACTCACATGTGAAAAAGTTTCTGGTTTGATCTTGTTTTAAGTAAAAATAGTGCCTTCTGGAGAGTTTCCCCAAGGTCTAGCCTGTTGTTTTCAGGAAGGAGATTCAGGAGGCTCCAGCTGGCCTGCTCTCTCTTTTATTGAGATGCACAGTGGATGACAGAGGGGGAGGGAATCCCAAATGCTAGGGTCTCCCTCCTCATCGTCAGGCCAGGCATGGTGGCTCACGCCTGTAATCCTAGCACTTTGGGAGGCCGAGGTGGGTGGATCACCTGAGGTCAGGAGTTCAAGACCAGCCTGGCCATCGTGGTGAAACCCCCATCTTATAAAAGGTTTTTTTCAATTTAAAAAAAGAAAGCTAAGATTGTCTATGATAGTTGTAAAAAATGTTATAAAAAGGAATTTATGCAAGAAATGCATAATTTTGTTTTGAAACTTTAAACAAGTTTTGAAACGTTAATTGTAAAGGAAATTCTGTGTGTAAACATGTTAGCTAAAGTTAAACACGCATCATCCAGTTTTTCTGTAAACTGAACATTAAAATAAAAGCACAACAGGTTTTTCTTAAAGCACTAATCTGCTCTTTAAAAAAGATTATAAAAGATCTCTTAGTACAGGCACCACTCCTAGAATTTCCAGTACACCAGCACCAGCCTGGAGACCAACCTACCTCATGCTGCTAACCATCAAGACTACTGTTTGTACAGCTGAAAAGAGATGGACACATCACACCTGAGTCAAGAAAGTGCCATCACTGTTAGAATCATGGACTATTGTTCCAGGATCAGACCCTACCAAGTTAAAGCTAAGAAAAGCTTAGTCTATCTTTTCTTTTTCTTTTCTTCCATTTAGCTACTCCCCATCTTATTATTAATATAAATAGATTAACTCACCTCAAGTTATTACTTTTGATGCCTTTTTAGTTATACCCTGTGGAGAGTTACATGACAGCTTACTACTTCAGAAAACCATCTGTCCCTCTTAGACTTCCTCATATTAGAAAGACATAATGAATTCTTCTAAGGATACTAGTAGTCCAAGGAATAGTAGCTGTATTAATTGGTAGGAATCAGACTCTTGTCCCTCTAAAACAGAATCTCTGTGCTCTGCTTGATCCAATGTCATATGGAACACTAAAGGTTTAGGATAGACCTGCTTCCACAGGCTTTTGAGAGTCCTTAAAACCATGTATCCATTTCACCAAAGGAATTATTCCTTCTAGGTATTAAATATATTGAATTATTCCTTCAATATAACCAATGTAATCCTATACAGCTTACTATTGTTATTACATCTGAAAACTCTTCCCCTTCATTGAGTCATATTTATGATAAAGGAGCTGACATTTCAGGAAAGAAGAAATTTTTGAAATGCACTTTATTGCTCCTTCAACCTCTTTATCAATCACCCCTCCTAGACACAATGACAAAACCAAGCTCTCGGTGGTAGAAGTAGAGGACCTAAGGCAAACCATAGCCATTGAAACAGGATATAAAGATGCAAATGCCTGGTTAGAATGGATTGACTATTTCATTCGCACCTGAAATAAATGCAACTGTTATGCTTGTGTGCACTGGTAGGCCAGAGGCCCAGGTTGTCCCCTTTCCACTTGGATGGTCCTCAAATCAAGCGGACATGGAATATATGGTAGCTCTTTTTCAAGATTTCACTGCTTGGAATAACAAATTGTGCCAAGTTATTTCGCTGCTATTTCCCGAGGTTCAGTACCCTGCGGGTTGGCCCCCGAGGGCCATACAGCCTCCGTCTCCCAAGGTGAAGTTCGCCTCGTGTCTCTCATGACATGGGGAGAACTTAGTGTTCCTTGGAAACGTAACAGGATGCAGTGAAATCAGGCACTTCCAAGAGCTGGATCATCAGTCTGCCCTTACTCGTCCCCGAGCAGATGCATGGTGGTATTGTGGAGGACCTTAACTGGACACTCTGCCAAATAATTGGAGCAGCACTTGCACTCTAATCCAATTTGCTATCCCTTTTACCCTGGCATTTCATCAACCAGAAAAAGAAAATATGACATTGGCAAATAAGAGAAGCTTCTTATAGGTCCTTTGATTCCCATGTCTATCTAAATGCAATTGGAGTTCCTCGAGGAGTACTAGATAAATTTACAGCCTGAGATCAGATAGCTGCAAGATTTGAGCCAATGTTGTTTTGGTAGGTAACAAGAATTTAGATTGAATAAACTACATTTATTACAACCAACAGTGGTTTGTTAACTATACTAAAGATGCTGTCAAAAGAATAACTGAACAATTAAGATCCACTAGCCAAATGGCCTAGGACAACAGAATAGCCCTAGATATGATATTAGTGGAGAAACGTGGTGTTTGTGTTATGATTAAAACCCAGTGTTGTGCCGTTATTCCAAACAACACTGCTTCTGATGAGACCATAACAAAAGCCCTCCAAGGACTTACTGCTTTATCAAATGAGCTAGCTAAAAATTCTGGCATCAATAACCCTATTCAAATTGACTCACAAGACGGTTCAGTCAATGGAAGGAAACCATAACGTCAATTCTTACCTCTCTAGCAACTGTGATAAGTATGCTGCTTCTCGTTAGATGTTGTATCATACCATGCATCCAAGGACTTGTGTAGAGGCTAGTGAACACAACTCTTGCTAAAATATCCCCAACCCCTCCTCAACCCTACTGAGATAGATTACTTCTTTTAGAAGAACAAACAACTGAGTCAAGATATGTTAAATAAGTTTGAAGAGGAACTATAAAATAGAAAAAGGGAAGAATTGTAGGAAATAATAAAAGGTTCCTCTTCAAAGCTTTCCTCAGTTCATTACAAATAAATAATAGTTTTTTCAAAGGTTAATTTAAAGCTTCGGCTAATAATCTTAAAGTAGCTGTTAGTCATAATAAAGAAATAAATATTTCCTGCGTTCTTAGTTCTTACACTTTAACCTAGATATTTGCCCTGGTAAGCCTGGACAAGCCCAGGCAAATCTAAGGTCATAGCTTATTCCCCTTCCTTATTTGAAAATGTTGTTGCTTCTGTAAGCATTCCTCAGGTTACTTCCTCTTTTCCTTTGTTCTCCTCTGCGTTTACCTCTTTAGGAAAGCTTTAAGTTAGCCAACCGGGTGCAGCTTAGACTGTGAAGTCCAGTTCCAGCCAATGGAATGAGGACACAGCAATAGGGTAGATGCGTTAGATAAAACTGGCCCTGCCTTCTTTGTTCAGTGTCCTCTTGTGGCAAGGTGACTAACAGGAGCACGCTTTCTGTAGAGAGTAAAGTTGCCTTGCTGAGAAAAATTAAATTTATATTCAAGTGCTACTTCTTTTGCGGCACCACAAATTTACATATAACAATCACCCTCGACTAGAGAGGTCGAGGCTGCAGTGAGCTGAAATTGCACCACTGCACTCCAGCCCGACTTAGACCCTGTCAAATAAATAAATAATGTATGTATGTATGTATGTTAACCTCATCCAAAAATATCCTCACAGAACACCCAGAATAATATTTGACCAAATATCTGGGCACCAATGGCATATTCAACTTGATACATAAAATTAATCCTCACAGTACCATACTGTACAACTTTTGGAGTGAAGCTGGAATGTCATCACATTTCCAAGACTAACTCAAATGTCCACAAATGATGCTTAAGTCATGAGGATCATCTCAACTTTTGTTTTGGATGCCTGACAAGCTGTCACTCTTCAACCTGAATGTCTGATTTCCAGACATTTTATTATCAAGAGAGGTAACAATGCCAAGCCGACTATTCCAGGTCAAAATAGTCAATAATTCACAAATTATTTTTAGGAATAAATCATAAATTATTGTATGTTTTGAAGGTATCACAAAGTTAAAGAAAAGTTGCAAGAGCAATACAGATAACTTTTTTCCTGAACCATTTGAGAGTAAGTTACAGACCTGGTGCCCATCATTTCTGAATATTTTAGTGTGCATTTTCTACAAACAAGTACATTTTCCAGCATAACCACAATGTACCCGTCAATGTCATGAAATTAATGTTGGTACATTACTAACACCTTGTCCTCAGACCCTATCCAAATTATACCTATTATCATAATAATCTCATAATTTTTAGCAAGATGATCCAAACCAGGAACATGCATTGCATGTTTATGAATGTTTTAAAAATAAGTCTGTGTAGTGAGTGAAGGAACAGTGATAGAAGATGTAAAAGCTTTGCATTTAGAATTTATTCTGAAAACCCTGAGATTCAAGTAATACATTATTTCATTTACTGTTTCACACAGAGAATCACTCATTTGTAAGAGTTTGCCTTTCTATCTGATTTCCACAGGAAATGATACTATCAGTATCATACTCAGAATCTAATTACATATAAGGCACTAACCTCTCACCTGTTTTCAGCTTTGTGTAAAGACAAGGGATCAGAACATCCCTCTCTGCTATTTCATACTTAAGTGTGGGAGTTGATCCAAAGGAAAAATATTTTTTAAAGTTTGTGAGCAAAAAGATTTAAAAGGTAAAAATTTTTTCCTTGAATGATTCTCACCTGGCAGATCTATGGATAGATTAGCTGACTTTTTGGATCCCTGAATATACCTAATAGAAGTTTGGAAGGACCATGTCAAAATTAATGTGAACTGACAAAGATTTGGGGTTCAAAGCAAAAATTCAACTTTGGAAAAGTGAGCAAGCACTTAATCAGAAACAAGAAAAAAAAAGTGAGGTGAAAATGGTTTCCAGGTGCTGTTGCTGTTATAGTTTGAATCATAAAGTTATTAAAAGGCTGCTGTAACAAACCACCATAGACTGGGTGACTTAAAAAGAACAAAAATTTATTTCTCACAGTTCTGGAGGCTGGGAAGTCTAAGATCAAGGCATCAGCAGATTCAGCGTCTGGTGAGGGGCCACTTTCTGGTTCATAGATGGCACCTTCTCACTGTTTCCCCACTCGGTAGAAGGGGCAAGGGGTCTCTCTTGGTACTCTTATTATTAAGGGCACTAATCCCATCCATGGGGCTCCACGTTCATGACCTATTCACCTACCAAAGGCCCTACACCTGCAGATACCATCATATGGGGGATTTGATTTCCATCTGTGAATTTGGGGGAAGAGGGACAAACATTCGTTTTGTAGCAAAAGGGGTAGAGTAACATCTGCGAATAACTTGAGGAAAGAATTATTATTTAAAAACTATTACTCAACTAGATTTAAATGATTTCAAGAATGAAATGAAAATCCTGGTAATGGGTGGAAACATAGGTAAATTCTCCTTTTCCATTTACCACTACCTGCCTGAACAACAGTCATTTCTCATTAATAGGAATTTTAGATCATTAGTAAAAAGTCTTGATCAGGAATTGGGTATAGCTGTTTGCAGCTATACACAAAAAAAACTTATATAAAACGTTTATTCATAAAAGACGCTCGAGTATGTCATTAAAAATGTCGTTTATTTAAATATTTATACAAATTTATTTTTTTTGTAATAACTATATGAAATAAATACAAAGTAACACATTTTTACCAATCCCCCTTCCCATCCTTCTCACCACCCTCGAACCCCCACCAAATCAGAATCAGAAACAGCCAGAGGGATGTCTGTATGGAGACACAGGGAGGCCTCGCACCCAGGCAGTTCAGCAACTCCTAGGTGGGTGGCCCTTCCCATCTGAGTACCCCTCAATGTGCCTGCTCCTCCTGGGATCGTTTCTGCTCCCTTGGGCCTCTGCTTTTGGTCTGCAGTGGTTGGTTATGTAGAGGGGTCAGTATTAGCGTTGTTCCAGGCCAAGCTACAGGTTGGGCAGGTCACATAGCAGGACAGGCCCAGCTGCGGACTCTCATGTCTGTCTGCAGTTAGGAGCAGCAGGAAGTAATGGATGCACCAGGCACTGACTCGGCCTGTCCCTAAGTCTTAGTCTAGGGGAAGGGTCTGGCTGTTTACCTGCCTTCCTGTTTGGAGCTGATCCTAGGACCAAACGGGATGCCATCGTCCAAGGGCAGGGAGATGCTAGAAGGGAGGTCCTCAGAAGAGAATGAGGCCTAAATGCCAAGTAAAGGGCAGGAAGGGGATCAATCCCAGCAGCACCTCCTGGTGGTAGTTGGGGGAATAAAATAGCCAGAGAAGAGGTGGCCTGAAGGCATCTGCAGAGCTTGAATCTCTCCGTAGCCAACCTGAGCTCCTAAACCCCTCTGGACTAGGTACCCTTCTCCACTTAACCTGCCTACTCAAGAAAGGTAAGACAAGGCCAGGCGCAGTGTGGTTCAAGCCTGTAATCCCAGCACTTTGGGAGGCCGAGGTGGGTAGATCACCTGAAGTCAGGAGTTCGAGACCAGCCTGGCCAGAATGCTGAAACCCTGTTATTACTAAAAATACAAAAATTAGCCAGGCGTGATGATGGACACCTGTAATCCCAGCTACTCAGGAGGCTGAGACAGGAGAATCACTTGAACCTGGGAGGCGGTGGTTGCAGTGAGCCGAGACTGTGCCACTGCACTCCAGCCTGGGCGACAGAGACTCAGAAAAGAAAGAGAGAGAGAGGAAAGAAAGATGGACCTTCTGGCAGGTGGGAAGGGAAGGGAGATGGTGCTGGAGCATGATGTGGTGGTGGGGGCAGGTGAGTCTCTTCACCTCAAAGAGCTGGGTGACCAACACTGCCTTGAAGCTGCCATCTTTCTGGAGGCCACCACAGTCTTCAGGGGTCACAAGTCAGGATAACCACAAGCTTCAATGGCACTGGCCCTATAAAATATAAAGCCCTGTCTTTCTCCACCTGATCTCCTTCCCGTCTTACTTCCCGTGCCCCAGCCATTCCCAGCAGGATAAGCCGGAGCCCGCTGTCTGGTTTCCAGGCCTTAGCTACTGCTGAACTCCCAGTTGGATTCTCCTCCCTCTCACGACCAGAGAAACCCCTATTCATCTCTCCAGACAGTTCATAATCACCTTCTCCGGGATCTTCCCTCACCTTCCTTCAGACATGGAAAAGTGAAAATATTAGCTATGAAAAATATATAGTTCAAAGAAAGAACACAATAGATGGGGTAAATAGATTGACCACAGATGAAGAATGAATGAGTGAATTGGAAGATCAGACTGAGGACCTCTCCCAGAAAGCAGCAGGAAAGAATAAAAATATAGAAAACGGCCGGGCGCGGTGGCTCAAGCCTGTAATCCCAGCACTTTGGGAGGCCGAGGCGGGTGGATCACGAGGTCAAGAGATCGAGACCATCCTGGT
>NW_016107955.1:553007-559415 GCF_001604975.1 Cebus imitator | reverse complement strand
AAAAAAAAAAAAAAAAATGTGAATAAGTGGAGTGATACACCATATTCATGTGCATAGGCTGGTGAACTAAATATTACAAGAATGCCAGTTCTCCCAAAGTTGATCTACAGATTCCAATTAAACCCTTATGGATTGGTTGGTTGGTTTGTTTTGGTGGAACTTGACTGATTCTAAAATGTATATATTAATATAAATGAAAAAGGTTAAGAATAGCCATGACTCCTGAAGAACTAGGACGGAGGACTTGCTCTCTCAGATGTTAAGGGTTTTTTATTGTTGTTTTGTTTTTTTTTTTTAAATAAAGCTATAGTAATTAAGACTGCTGTATTGGCAGCCGGGCACAGTGGCTCATGCCTGTAATCCCAGCACTTTGGACAACTGAGGTAGAAGGATCATCTGAGGTCAGAAGTTTGAGACCAGCCTGGCCAACATGGTGAAACCCTGTCTTTACTAAAAATACAAAAAATTAGCTGGGCATGGTGGCACATGCCTGTAATCCCAGCTACTCAGAAGGCTGAGACAGGAGAATCACTTGAAACAGGAAGGTGGATGCTGCCATGAGCCAAGATCACGCCATTGCACTCCAGCCTGGGCAACAAGAGTAAAACTGTGTCTCAGAAAAAAAAAACAAAAAACATATAGTATTGGCACAAAGAAAAGTGAATCCTGCCAGGCATGGTAGCCCATGCCTGTAATTCCAGCACTTTGGGCAGCTGAGGTGGAAGGATCACCTGAAGTCAGGAGTTCAACACCAGCCTAGCCAACGTGGTGAAACCCTAACTCTACTAAAAATACAAAAATTTGCCAAGTATGGTGGCAGATGCCTATAATCTCAGCTACTTGGGAGGCTGAGGCAGGAGAATTGCTTGAACCCAGGAGATGGAGGTTGCTGTGAGCTGAGATCGTGCCACTGCACTCCAGCCTGGGTGACAGAGTGAGACTCCATCTCAAAAAAAAAAAAGAAAAAGAAAAATGAATCCAGGCATACTTGATTTATCAAAAATGTGTCCCATAGAGCTGTAGAAGCAGGGCAATCTTTTCAACAAATGGTACTGGGACAATTAGGTGTCCAGTTTAAAAAAAAAAAAAACTAAACTAAAACTAAATTGGCTATAAAATAGCCATTTTTAAAAAATCAAATAATTCCCAGGTACATTATAGACCTAAGTGTGAAAAGCAAAGAAGGTAACAAAGGAAAATATTCTTGACATTAGAATAGTAAAAGATGTCTTTTTTTAAAAATAGAGACAGGAGTCTTGCTACATTGCCCAGCCTGGTCTCAAACTCCTGGCCTCAAGTGATCCTCCCACCTTGGCCTCCCAAAGTGCTGGGATTACAGGCATGTGCCACCATGCTGGACCTGGGATGGTAAACGATTTCTTAAACAAGACACCAAAAGTACAAATCACGAAAGGAAAGGACCGATAAAATTGACTCCATCAAAAATAATAACTTCTTCACCCAGAGACCATAAACAGTGCAAAGGAAAGCCACAAAATGGGAAAACATGTCTGCATCACTTAAAATCAGATTCCATATCCAGATTGTAAGATGAAATTCTACAGTTCTACAATTCAACAAGAGAAAGATAATCAATAGAAAAATATGCCAAAGAGTTGAACAGGCATTTTACAAGAGAGTACTCAAATGGCCAGTAAAAAATATGAAAAGGTAGGCCTGGTGTGGTGGCTCATGCCTGCAATCCCAGCAACCTGGGAAGCCCAGGTGGGAGGACCAGTTGAGGCCAGGAGTTCAAGACCAGCCTGGGCAACATTATCAAGACCATCTCTACAAAAAATGTTTTTTTAATATCCAGGCATGATAGTGGCATGTCTGTAGTCCCAGCTGCTTAGGAGCCTGAGGCAGGAGGACTGCTTGAGCCCAGCCCTGTAGTATGAGGCTACAATGAGCTATGATCATGCCACTGCATTCCAGCCTGGGCAACAGAACAAGTCCCTGTCTCTAAAAAGAAAAAAAATATTAAAGGTGCTCAACTTCATTAGATATCAGGAAAATGCCAATTTAACCCACTTGAGATACCATTTTACAATCCTCAGCTTGGCAAAAATTTAAAATTGACTGTTCCAAGGGTTGGGAAATATGTGGAATAATAGAATCTTTCATACTCTGCTGGTTGGAGTAAAACTGCTTCAGAAAAGTTTGACACTAGCTAGAAAAGTTAAAGATGTGTATACCTTTTGTCCCAATAAGTCATACACCCTACAAAAATGTATGCTTATGGTCAGGCACAGTGGCTCACGCCTGTAATCCCAGCACAGCACTTTGGGAGGCCACGAAGGGTGGATCATCTGAGGTCAGAAGTTTGAGATCAGTCTGGTCAACTTGGTGAAACCCCATCTCTACTAAAAATACAAAAATTAGCTGGGCGTGGTGGTTCACACCTGTAGTCCCAGCTACTCAGGAGGCTGAGGGAGGAGATTGGCTTGAACCTGGGAGGCAGAGGTTGCAGTGAGCCTATAAATAAAATAAATAAACATATGCTTATGTATACTAGGAAATATGTACAAAAATGTTCTTGCAGCATTGTTTATACAGCGCCAAATGAGAATGCTCCAGATGCCTTTCAAAATTAGACTTGATATATTATTGTAGATTCATACAATGAAATACTGTTGCCGAACACCAGGGGTTTGGCCTAGGTCTGGTTACTTGATGCACAGAAAGCCAATCACTGAGATTAGTATTGCCAGGGAAGAACGGCTTTAATGCCAGCGTCAGCCAGGAGATGGGAGACCAGTCTCAAATTCATCTCTCCAACTTACTAAATTAGCAGTTTATATAGTAGGGAAGGAATGTAAAACAAGAATTAGGGAAGGGTAAGGAAGAGAAGCTGGTCAACAGGCAGCACGTGGTTGGATGAGGGATCTGTTGTCTCACCATAACCATATGCAGGAAAACAGAAATTCGGGAGGTATAAAGAAGAGGAGTTGGTCAACAGGCGGCAGGTGTGTCTCGTTGTCTGGATGTGGCGATATGGGAAGTTTTGGTTCTTCAGTTCTTTCTGGGAGGCCTGATGGTTGGTTTCCTGAGAAATGAACTCAGATAAAAACAAATGTAAGTTTCTCAAGTTTCAGTTCAGGGGGAAAACTGGGTTGATTTCAATACTATACAGGCAAGAAGATAAAGCACAGCTATATGTTAAAGTATGGATAAACCTTAAAAGTATAATGTTAAATGAAAGAAACCAAACACAAAAGAATACATGCTGTATGGCTCTATGATGTTAATAAAAACAGGAAAATCTAAACTACACAAATAGGAAGTCATGCTTAGGTGGTAAAATGTTAAAGAAAAGTAAGGAAGTGGTGACCGTAAAAGTCAATGTTTGAATCCTGAATCAAACAATCTAACTATGAAAAGATCTATTTTGGCCGGGTATGGTGGCTAACACCTGTCATCCCAGCACTTTGGGAGGCCGAGATGGAAGGATCACTTGAGGCTGGAAGTTGGAGAGCAGACTGCAACAAAGCAAAACAATTCAAATTAGGGGCACTTCATTTCTCAAGTCACCCACCTGGGCCTCTTCCAAGTTGTACTTTCCTTCTTTTCTTTCCTTTCCTTACTGTTCTAAGGCTTTTAAATAAACTTTCACAACTGCTCTGAAAAAAATTTTTTGAAAATTAGCCCTGTGTGGTGGTACACGCCTGTAGTCCCAGCTACTCGGGAGGCTGACGCTGGAGGAACACTGAAGCCCAGAAGTTTGAGATTACAGTGAGTTATGATTGTGCTGCACTCCAGCCTGAGTGATGGAACAAGACCCTGCATCTAAAAAAAATGTTTTTTTAATTTGTCCATAATTTTTCAAAGTATGTTTTTAGTTAATTTTGGAACACCTGAACCTAGTGACATTCATTTGACTATGATGACAGTAAGGAATGATTGTGAATTTTGTTAGGTTACTAATGGTTTTGTAATTACATAAGGAAATGTCTTCTTTTTTAGGTGCATGCTTAAGTTCTTAGGGATGAAGTGACATAATATCTGGGGTTTGCTTTAAAACAGTCCAGGAAAGACAGGGAGGGGGGGAAGAGGGAGGGATACAGAGAGAAAGGTGGTTATAGGAAACAAATGTGACAAAATGTGGTTGAAGCTTGATGATGAATACATGGGAATTTTAGCATACTGTACTTTTGTTTACATTCAGACATTTTCATAATAAAAAGTTTTTAAAAGATAAAAATATGTCAGGTACTCATTATTTCTGAGCTGGGGAGAGGGAGTTGTGATAAGAACAGGACATGCAGGGAAGCTTTTCGCTTTGGTAATTTTCTTTTTCTTGACCTAGGTAGTTGCTTGTTAAGATATGTTTACACAGGCTGAGTGCACTGCCTCATGACTGTAATCTTCAACACTTCGGGAGACTGAGGCAGGATGATTATCTGAGGACAGGAGTTTGAGACACCTTCGGCAACAGTGTGAGACCTTATCTCTTTAAAAAATCGATTTGGCTGGGCGCGGTGGCTCACACTTGTGATCCCAGCACTTTGGGGGGCTGAGGCAGGTGGATCACATGAGGTCAGGAGTTCGATACCAGCCTGCCCAACGTTGTGAAACCCCGTCTCTATTAAAAAAAAAAAAAAAAAAAAAAAAGCCCAGGCACAGTGATGGGCACTTGTAGTCCCAGCTACTAGGGAAGCTAAGGCAGGAGAATCACTTCAACCTGGGAGGTGGAGGTTGCAGTGAGCTGAGATGGCACCACTGCACTGCACTCTAGCCTGGACAACAGAAGAAGACTCTTTCTCAAAAAAAAAAAAAAATATTTACACGTAACCTTTCCTGTATGTGTCATGTTTCACAATTTTAAAAGGCAAATAAAACAGGAAACAATGTATGAATGCCCTCTAAATGTAACAGGAATGATCTTTCGGGTAAGTAAAGTCCCTGCATCTGTGAAACTTCTATGCAAAGACACTAAGAAACAACAGATTCTTGTTTGGAGTACTAATCAGTTATATCATTTGGTTTAAACGGACTCAACTATGTTTAATAATTGTTAAATGTTTGAGAAGGAAACAGGTCTACTTGTACACGTCTTTCCGGTCTGTTCTAATGTACTCTTTGATTTGGCTTGGATCAAAATGTTTTAAGAAAAAAACTTATTTTTCAGAGTCTCACTCTGTCACTAAGGCTGGAGTGCAGTGGTGTGATCACTGCTCACTGTAGCCTCAACCTCCTGTTCTCAAGCAATCATCCTACTTCAACCTCCAGAGCAGCTGGGACTATAGGTGCATGGTACTATGCCCAGCTAATAATTTTATTTTTTGTTGAGACAGGGTCTCACTATGTTGCCCAGGCTGGTCTTGAACTCCTGGGCTCAAGCGATGCTCCTGCCTTGGCCTCCCAAAGTGTTGGGATTATAAGTCTAAGCCACCATGACTGGCCAGAAAAAAAACTTTATTCCTGCTATTTCAGTGCATTTTTTAAATGCCTGGGATGTGTTCAATATGTTCTGTATTTTAGGACCTCTGCAACTCAATGTTTCCTGCTTTCAAAGCAAAGCATGGAGAACATTTGCCTGTATTGGACATGAGGGTATATGTGTATATACGGGTGTTTTAAAGTATACACGACTGGCCTTTTCACTCTTTGTCTCTAGGTGATGCTGCGTTTGAGAAGCTATACCTTGTTTTAGTCTAATAATAGGTAGTATCTTTTGACCATTTATGAACAACAAAAATACATATTGCTGGCATAATTAAGGAAAAACTTTGTAAAGGCAAGATCATGGTTTTAAACTTCTAGTTCAAGGCATGGTCAGACACTGGGGAGCTTATTTCACTGCCCTCAAAAAAGAAATCTCCTTTACACCCTTCAAAAAATTAACTCAAAGTGGATCATACACCTAAATGTAAAATGCAAAACTATAAAACCCCTAGAAGATAACATAGGAGAACATGTAAGTAAGTGCCCTTGGGTATGGTAATGACTTTTTAGGTACAACACCAAAGGCATGTTACATGAAAGAAATGATTGATAAGCTGGACTTCATTCAGATTAAAAACTTCTGCTCTGCAAAAGACACTGTTGGCCAGGCATGATGGCTCACGCCTGTAATCCCAGCACTTTGAAAGGCTGAGGTGAGTGGATTGCCTGAGGTTGGGAGTTCGAGACCAGCCTAGCCAACATGGTAAAACTCTGTCTCTACCAAAAATACAAAATTCAGCCAAATGTGGTGGCAGGCAACTGTAGTCCCAGCTACTCAGGAGGCTGTGGCAGGAGAATCGCTTGAATCTGGGAGGTGGAGGTTGCAGTGAGCCAAGATGGTGCCATTGCACTCTAGCCTGGGTGATAAGAGCAAAACTCCATCTAAAAAAAAGAAAAAGAAAAAAAAGGAAGTACAAAGAGATATCATGCAAATAACATAAACACAAAATCATAAATCAAACA
>NW_016107955.1:550351-551687 GCF_001604975.1 Cebus imitator | reverse complement strand
GAAGATGGCCGACTAGGAACAGCTCAGGATTGCAGCTCCCAGTGAAAGTGCAGAGGGTGAGGGGACGCCTCGTTTCCAGACAGATTTTTATTGCCCACAGACTAGGAGATTCCCAGGCGGAGGAGCCCCATGGGTCGCCAGCGCAGCTGTTTCGGCTGGCACGCAGCTGTTTCAGCCAACGCGGCCGCTTTGCCCACGCCCTGGCGCGGCGGTTCTCCGTACAAAAGACACTGGTCCGGGTGCCCTCTTAGCTGGCGATTGGAGCTCTGAGACGGCAGAGTCGCCCATTCGTCTGAAATAGCGAGCCAGCCCAGGAGATTCCTAGGCAAAAAAACTGCCAGGAATCTCAGCGCCGCTGTTTCAGCTGGCTCAGTGAGTCGCGGCACAGGAGATCCCGGTGCCTTTTCTACAGGTGACTGGAACACTGAGAGACAGTCGACCGTTCAACAACAACAAAAAAAGACTCTGAGTCACGGAGCCAGGTGATCAGGCTCAGCTGGTCCCACTGCCCCCACCCCACAAAAAACAAAAACAGGAATTGAAAACGCTCTGGGCTGAGAGTTTCACAGCAAGCACAGCTGAACCCGGGATGGACCCGCTCTGAGGGGGAGGGGCGTCCGCCATTACTGAGACACTCCACCACTATGGACGGAGGTAGTCTTACCATCGCTGAGGCAGCCCGCCATTGCTGAGGCAACCCGCCGTCACCGAGGCAACCTGCCACTACAGAGAGAGTCCGCCATAACAGAGGCGAGCCACCATTGCCAAGGCAGTTCTAACTACACCCATATAAACAGGACTGCAGGGAAGATCACACGGCAGCTGGGTGGAGCCCACAGCAGCTCAGCAAAGCCTCTGCAGGCAGACAGTGACTAGGCTGCCTCCTAGCTGGGCAGGGCAGCCCTGAAAGAAAAAAAAAGGCAGCAGCACAACGGAAACTCATAAATAAAGCCCTAACTCCCTGGGACAGAGCACCTGGAGGGAAAAAAAAAAAAGTGAGTTTATGAGTTCTGCTGCAGCAGACCTGAACGTACCTGCCCAGCAACTCTGAATGAACAATGGAGCTCACAGCTCAGGACTTGAGCTCCAATAAAGGATAGACTGTCTCCTCAAGCAGCTCCCTGACCCCCGTATATCCAAGGACTCACCGCATAAAGGAGAGAACAGACTGACATTTGGCGGGCATCCTTCTGGGACAAAGCAGAAGAGGAAACTGGTAGGAACCCTTACTGTTCTGCAGTTGCTGCAGGTGATCCTCCAGCAAGCAGGGCCTGGAGTGGACCTCAGCAGTCCTACAGCAGAGGGGCCAGACTGTTAGAAGGAAAGCTAAGAAAAA
>NW_016107955.1:524894-547876 GCF_001604975.1 Cebus imitator | reverse complement strand
TGTTCTTCACATGTACCCCAAAATCTAAAATGCAATTTATAAAAAAATAGCTAATGCATGTGGGTTTAATACCTAGGTGATGGGTTGACAGGTGCAGCCAACCACCATGGCATACATTTACCTATATAACAAACTTGCACATCCTGCACATGTATCCTGGAAATTAAATTTAATTAAATATAATTAATTTAATTTTGATTAAATATTTTAAAGGATAAAAAAAGGTCACTGTCAAGAGAATGAGAAAAGAAACTACAGACCAGTATAAAATATTTGCAGAAGACATATCTGATAAAGTATTTTTATCTAAGACACATAAATAACTCTTAAAACTCAACAATAAGAAAATGAACATCCCAATTTAAAAACAGGCAAAAGACACCTAGCATGGTGGCACATGCATGTAGTCCCAGCTACTTGAGAGGCTGAGGCAGGAGGATCACTTGACTGAGGAGTTTGAAATGAGCCTGGGCAACATAGCGAGACCCCACCTCATAAAAAAGAAAAAGGGCAAAAGACCTAAACAGACACCTCACCAAAGAAGATATACAGATGGCAAATAAGTATGTGAAAAGATGCACCACATCAAATGTCATTAAGGTTTGCAAATTAATACAATGAGATACCACCACATACCTATTAGAATGGCCAAAATCCAGGACACCGACAATACCAAATGCCAATGAGGATGTGGAGCAACGGGAACTCTCATTCATTGCTGGTGGGAATGCAAAATGGTTCAGCCACTTTGGAAGACAGTTTGGCAGGTTCTTACAAAACAAAACATACTCTTATCTTACCATTCAGCAATCACACTCTTTGGTATTTGCCCAAGTGATTTGAAAACTTATGTCTACATAAAAACATGCAATAGATATTTATGCCCAAACTTGGAAACCAAGATGCCCTTCAGTAAGTAAATGGATAAACTGTGGTACATTCAGACAATGGAACGTTATTCAGTAATAAATGTAAGTGAGCTATCAAGCCACCAAGAGACATGGAAGAAACTTAAATGCATACTAATAAGTGAAAGAAGGCAATCTGAGCCAGGTGTGGTGGCTCAAGCCTGTAATCCCAGCACTTTGGGAGGCTGAGGTGGGTGGATCACTGGAGGTCAGGAGTTTGAGACCAGCCTGGTTAACATAGTGAAAACCCCATCTCTACTAAAAACACACACACACACACACACACGCACACACACACACACACACACGTATATATACACACATATATATGTGTGTGTGTATACATGCATACTTATATATACATATACATCTTCCAGGCACAGGACTGATGTAGCCTGAAATGAGACATAAAACCAAATCCTGGAGGTTGCTGAACTACAACGCAGGTTGAATTCACAGGCTCTCCAGGTCTCACAGGCAAAAACATGGCCACTGATTAGGGAAAAATGGGACCTTGAGAATAGAAATAGGAACATCAGGATTGATTTGGATTGATCTGAGCACCCTAAACCCCAACCCTCACTGAGTCTCCCTTGGCAGCAGAAGCAGCCCTTCTTCCCCAGTCTCTGGGGCTGGTCCTGCCTGACTTGAGGACCCTCTCACTGGCTAATCTTTTCAAGATCCACCCATATTATCTTTTGCTGCCTCCAGACCCATTACTGAATTCAGATTACTGCGTGTCCCAGGAAGTAAAGTCAAACCTATGAGAAGAAAGCACACACACAAATAAGAAGATATAGTTAATTTATATTGGCAGAAATCTCCATAATATGGGTGACAGAGTGAGACCATGTCTACAAAAAAAGAAAAAGAAAAGAAACTTCCATAATATGTGTGAGAATTGATTCTATGGATAATAGATTAGGGAAAAAGAAGTGTAACTTTAGATTGGGCCAAACTTTTTTATTGTGGTAAACTATATATAGCATAAAAATTTCTGAAAGGGCATGGTGGCTCATGCCTGTAATCCCGGCACTTTGGGAGGCTGAGGCAAATGGATCACCAGAGGTCAGGAGTTCGAGACCAGCCTGGCCAACATGGTGAAAGCCCATGTCTACTAAAAATACAAAAATTAGCCAGGCATGGTAGCAGGCGCCTGTAATCCCAGCTACTCATGAGGCTGAGGCAGGAGAATCACTTGGACCCAGGAGGCGGAGGTTGCAGCAAGCGATATAGCTACACTGCACTTCAGCCTGGACGACACAGCGAGACTCTGTCTTAAAAAAATTCCATTTTAACCATTTTTAAGTGTACAATTATATGGCATTAATTACATTCACAATGTTGGGTAACCATCACTACTACAGTATCTAGTTCCAAAACTTTTTCATCACCCCAAACAGAAACTCTATACCCAATAAGCAATCATTTCCCTATTACCCCCAGCCTCTGATAGTCTCTAACCTACTTTCTGTCTTTATGAATTTGCCTAGTCTAGATAATTTCATTTAAGTGGAATCATACAATATTTGTCCTTTTGTGTCTGGGTTATTTCACTTAGAATATTTTCTTTGAGACAGGGTCTCACTCTGTCACCCAGGCTGGGGTGCAGTGAGCAATCATGGCTCACTGCAGCCTCAACCCCTCTGAGCTCAGGTGATCCTCCCACTTCCTGAGTAGCTGGGACTACAGGTGTGAGCCACCACACTCTGCTAGAATAATATTTTCAAGGTTCATCTATGTTGCAGCATGTGTCCAATCTTTATTCCTTTTATGGCTGAATAATATTCCAGTATTTGTATATACTGCATTTTGTTTATACAGTTATCTGTTGATGGACATTTGGGTTGTTTTTATCTTTTGGCTATTGTGAATAATGATGCAAAGAACGCTGGTTTGGAAATATCTGTTTTGACTCCTTGTTTTCAGTTCTTTTGGGTGTATTCTTAGGAGTGGAATTGCTGGGTCACACGATAATTCTCTGTACCAGGACTCCAATTTCTCCCCATCCTTTCCAATACTTATTATTTTGATTATTATTATTATAGTCATTCTAGTGGGTGTGAAGTGGTAACTGATTTGCATTTCCCTAATAACTAATGATGTTGAGCATCTTTTCATGTGCTTTTTGGGCATTTTTAAATTGCATTTTAGCTTTTGGGGTCCATGTGAAGAACATGCAAGATTGTTGCATAGGTACACATATAGCAGTGTGATTTGCTGCCTTCCTCCCCATCACCTATATCTGGCATTTCTCCCCATGCTATCTCTCCCCAACTTTTTGGGCATTTTTGTATCTTCTTGGGAGAAATATCTATTCAAGTCCTTTGCCCGTTTTTTTTCTTATTAATCACAAAGACATGATCCTTTGCTCATTTTTTGTTTGTTTTTGAGACAGAGTCTTGCTCTGTTGCCCAGGCTGGAGTGCAGTGGCATGATCTCAGCTCACTGCAGCCGCCACCTCCCAGGTCAAGTGATTTTCCTGCCTCAGTCTCCCGAGTAGCTGGGATCACAGGCATATGCCACCACACCCAGCTAATTTTTGTATTTTTAGTAGAGCTGGGTTTCACCATGTTGCCCAGGCTGGTCTTGGAACTTCTGACCTCAGGTGATCCACCCACCTTGGCCTCCCAAAGTGCTGGGATTATAGGCTTGAGCCACCGCACCTGGCCTCCTTTGCCCATTTTTAAATTGAATTGAATTTTTGTTGTTGAGTTGTAGGAGTTGTTTGTATATTCTGGATAGTAAATCCTTACCAGATATATAATTGCAAATATGTTCTCTTATTCTGTAGGCTGTCTTTACACTTTCTCAATGTCCTTTGATGCACAAAATTTTTAATTTTGATGAAGTCCAATTTGTCCTTTTTTTTCTGTTGTTGCTCATGCTTGTAGTGTCACAACTGAGACTGTTGCCAAATCCAAGGTCATGAACATTAACTCCTGTTTTCCTCTAGGTTATGGTTTTAGCACTTAAATTTAGGTTATTAATCCATTTTGAGTTAATGGTATATGGTGTGAAGTAGGGGTCCAGCTTCATACTTTTGCATGTGTAAATCCAGCTGTCCCAGCACCATCTGTTGGAGAGGCTAATCTCTCCCCCATTGAATGGACTTAGCACTCTTGTATCAATTGGTGGCTGGGCACAGTGGCTCACACCTGTAATCCCAACACTGGGAGACCAAAATGGGAGGATTGCTTGAGCTCAGGAGTTTGAGACCAGCCTGGGCAACACAGTGAGAACTTGTCTCAAAAAAAAAAAAAATTACCTGTGTGTGGTGGCATTAAGCCCACCTACTTGGGATGCTGAAGTAGGAGGATCACTTGAGCCCACGAGTTTGAGGTTGCAGTGAGCCTCAAACTGCATTGAGCCAAGATCATGCCACTGCACTCCAGCCTGGGCAACAGAGCAAGACTGTGTCTTGAAAAAAAAAACAAAACAATTGGCCATTTGACTTTGTTCATTTTTTTCTAAGATTGTTTTGGTTATTAATGGCTCCTTATAATTCCATATGAATGAGGATCACCTTTTTCATTTCTGCAAAAAGGCCCTTGGAATTTTCATAAAGACTGTGCTGAATATGTAGATCACTTTGGCTAGTATTAACATCTTATCAGTATTAAGTTTTTCAATCTATGAACATGATATGCCTTTCCATCTCTTTAGATCTTTAATTTCTTTCACCAATGTTTCATGGTTTTCAATGTACAAGTCTTTCTCCTCAATTAAATTTATTCCTTCATATTTTATTCTTTTAGATGCTGTTGTAAATTGAATTGCTTTCTTAACTTCATTTTGGATTGTTCATTGCTAGTGTATAAACGCACAACTGCTTTTTATGTGTTGATCTTGCACCTTGCAACTTTGCTGAATTTGCTTATTAGCTCTATGACTTTTCGTTTTTGTTTTTTTTTTTTTTAAGAGAGACAGGGTCTCATTCTGTCACCTAGGCTGGAATGCAGTAGCACCATCATAGCTCACTGCAGCCTCAAACTCCTGGACTCAAGGGAGTCTCCCACCTCAGCCTCCTATGTAATTGGGAGTACAGGCACATATCACCATGCCCAGCTAATTTTTTAAATTTTTTTGTAGAGATGGGATTTTGCTATGTTGCCTAAGCTGGTCTCAAACTCCTGACTTCATGCAGTCCTCCTACCTCAGCCTCACAAAGTGCTGGGATTATAAGTGCTGGCTACCACACCCAGCCTGAAATGCCTTTTCTGCATCAATGGAGATGATCATGTTTTGTTTTTTTTTACTTCATTCTATTAATGTGATGTTACTACCTTGATCGATTTTCATATGTTGTACCATTCTTGCATTCCTAAGATAAATCCCACTTGGCCAAAGTGTATCCTACTTTTAATATGCTATTGGGTTTAGTTTGCTAGTATTTTGCTGGGGATGTTGCATCTATATTCATAAAGGATATTGGTCTGTAATTTTCTTTGCTTGTGATGTCTTTTCATCTGGTTTGGGTAGAGCCAAACTTTTCAGTATGGGTGCACTCATCAGCAATCCTGGTTGTACTTGGTTAGCTGAAGCAGCTAGGAGTATTTCTAAGAGTTGTTCTATTGATTGACCAAAACCTGGACTCAATAGTAGCTTGTATTAAATGAGGTTAAGGTGCCAGAAATTCCATGGTACAGTGTAGGCAGGGGAATCCATCTTTTAGGGCAATAATTATGTTGAAATCAATTAATCATGTGTAACACATTCAACTAACCCCTTGACTATGTGTACATTGACATTCCTTTTTACAGGACTTTGAGAAAAACACTGTGGTAAAGACTAGCTAAGTGGTCATTAAATTTGTTTCCTCTTCCTTCTAGGGACAATTTCAGATTACATTTTGTCAGTGTTCCTTACAATTGGGTATGCCCATTGTCTGAGTTCTAGCTAATGGAATATGAGAAGTGATGTGTGCTACATCCGACTCATAGAAACCTCCCACATGGTCTTTTCCTCTTCTGGCTATCTAGGATGGAGATGACAATAAATACAATGATGACCATGTTTTGAAGATAGCAGACCTTATGGAGAGAAAGTGCCTAGGCCTCTGAATCATCACTTAGAAGAGAGAAGCCTGGGCCGGGCGCGGTGGCTCAAGCCTGTAATCCCAGCACTTTGGGAGGCCGAGGCAGGTGGATCACGAGATCAAGAGATCGAGACCATCCTGGTCAACATGGTGAAACCCCGTCTCTACTAAAAATACAAAACATTAGCTGGGCATGGTGGCGCGTGCCTGTAGTCCCAGCTACTCAGGAGGCTGAGGCAGGAGAATTGCCTGAACCCAGGAGGCGGAGGTTGCGGTGAGCCGAGATCGCGCCATTGCACTCCAGCCTGGGTAACAAGAGCGAAACTCCGTCTCAAAAAAAAAAAAAAAAAAAAAAAACGCCAAAAAAAAAAAAAAAAAAAAAAAAAAAAGAAGAGGGAAGCCCAATTATTAACACCTGCTTTGTAATACTACAGAAGCAAGAAGTAAACTTGTCTTAAATCTCAGAAAATTTTCTGTCCCAGGAGCTAGCTTTACCTTAACTAGTCCATGAATGAATACCAGTATTATAAAGCATTGCAATGATTTATTTCTGTAGATGAGGGTCATGGTGAGAAATCATGAATGGGCTCCCTGATTTCAATCGAGGTGATGTTCATCTCCAGAGAGAAATTGGGTCTGGTTCTTATAATGGACAGCAGAGCCATAGCAATAATCAGGGTTGAGCTGTGAAGGTTTGTAACAGTGGATAATTAAGCATAGTTTCCCTAGGACCAAAATAGATGGACAGCCTAACAAAGTCCTAGTTGTTATATAACCCCAATAATTTTCTACTCTGGAAAACGGAGGCCTGATCTTATCCTTAAAAATGTGGCATTCCAGCCTCTTCCCCAGCTCATAGACCAGAGTCCCTTGAATGAAGGGGAGGGTCCATTCAAAGAAGGACCTTGCTACACTTCACACATGTGTATGGTGAAATCTCCCTCCTTGCTTTCCTCACAGAGACCTGCAGCCACAGTCATTGTACACTGGGGACAGGGAAATATTCAGGCCTTTTGAAAGACACTGGATGTTGGTTCAGAATTAATGTTAATCTCTGGTGAACCAGATTGCCACTGTGGCCCATCAGTCAGACTGGGATGGGGTTATACATGAAGTTTTGATCTGAGTCTTTCTTACACTGGGCCCAGGAGAAATCCTGTGGTGATTTCTCCTGTTCTGGATATACTGTTGGAATCTACACAGTATAGATGGCATAAAGGGGAGGAGTACTACAGCTGAAGAGCAAGTTAAAGACTCAAGAAATGGGGGATACAATTGGAGGTAGAAATATTGTGATAACAGAAGTTCCAGAAGCAGAGAAAGATAAAAACGGAAAAGTGGATCTACATTGTGAATGAATGCCTGAGTACAGGACTCCAAGTGACCTGGGGAAGCTGAGCTCCCCATTGAGAGCTGTGTGTTAACACTACCATCGAGCCATGAAGTTATCTATGTGCAGTAGCACTCTGCCACTGAATAGAATCGAGTTATACAAACAGGCCTAGGAGATGAATAAGCTGCCTGAGCAGGCGAATAATACTCCCATCTGCTGTACTGCCATCCCTCTCTTGCCCACACTTGAGGCCTCATGGGGAATTCCCTGTGACTAGGTGACTAGGGGATATCCAGCTTGGTTTACACATGACCCTGCATGATATGCTGGCCCTGCTGGAAGTAGCTAACTGTAGTGTTACAGCCCCACTTAGGGCTGATCCTGAAGGGACAGTGAGAAGGGAAATTCTCACAGTAGGACAACTGCCAGGTCACATAGTTGGTCGGAGGTATAGATAGGTTTCCACTGTTTCATGAGTAGTTAATGATTCAGCTAAATGATGAACTTGGAAATAACAGGACTGAAATATTATTGATGAGGTCTGAGGAAGAGCATATGGATGTCCCTCTTGGAATAGGCAGATATTCATGTCCCACATAAATGAGCACCAGAGTCCACTGCAGAAGAGGACCTCAATCAAGTAGACAGGTAGGTGTCCTGTTCTGTGCTGTTAGTCAGTCTCTGTCTCTCACCCTTTTCTTTGCCCAATGGATTCCTGAACAAAATGGCCATGGTGGCAGGCATGGAGGTTATGCATGGGCTCCACAATATGGACTTCCATCAAGACCAATCTGGCTATAAGCCACTGCTGAGTGCCCAACCTGCCAACAGAAGAGAAACCCAAGCCCCTCTATGGAACTATTCCTTGGTGGCAGCTGATTACAGACAGGATAAAATGAAAAAAAGCCACTGGACCCCCAAAATTCTACTGGCAGGAAGCAGACTGGGGAAACTTCAGCTGCAAACATGCGCTGCCTTTCTTGAAAAAGGCAGGCACAGAGGGTAGAACGAAAAGGTCAGAGGGCAGAGCCTTAGAATACTATTCCCAGGCCTTGAAATCTAATCAGGAAACTTCCATTTTCCCAGCTGGATTTCAGAATTATTATAGACCAGTGACTCATTTATGTCTCCCATTTCCCCTCTTTTTGAACCAGAGTATCTGTAGTAGTTGTCCTATGGCTATTCCACCATTGTATGTTGGATGTGTTGGGGAGAGATAACTTGCCTCTTAAGTCTCACAAATCGGCTGGGCATGGTGGCTCACACCTGTAATCCCAGCACTTTGGGAGGCCAAGGTGGAAGGACTGTTTGAGCCCAGGAGTTTGAGACCAGGCTGGGCAATATAGTAATATCTTATCTCTATAACAAAACAAAAACAATTTTTTTTACAAAATATAGTTGTCTCACAAATCTAAAGATGGAGAAAAAAGTAGTTAAGAAGCCATATGCAAAGAGTCTCTTTCATATATGGACCTGATTTAGATGACATTCTGGATTTCAGGGCAATGCTATAATTGGATGAGACTTTTAGAGACTTTGGGAAGAGGGTGAATGTATTCTGCATGTGTAAGTAACATGAATCACCAGGACCAGTGGAAAAACTATAGTAGTCAATCTCCAAGATGACCCCAAACGACACCCCCCCCACACACACACACCGCCTCCTGGTATTCACACCTTTGTATAATCCCCTCGAGTGTGGCCTGGACCTAGTAACTGACTTACTTCTAACAAATAGAATATTGCAAAAAGTGATGGGATGTCACATCTGAGATTAGGTCATAAAGACTAAGAGTCCTGTCTGGCACGTGGGCACTCTCCTATCTCTAGCTCATCTTGATTGCTCTGCTGAAGCAAGCCACCATGTTGTGAGCCGCCCTATGAAAAGGTACACATGGCAAGGAACACATGAGAGTTATCCCCAGCCAACAGCCAGCAAGAAACTGAATCCTGCCAACAGCCACGTGAGTAAGCTTGAAAGCGGATCCTTCCCCAGTCGAGCCTTGAGATAACTGCAGCCCCAGCTCACACCTTGCAGGCTGTGAGACCCCGAAATAAAAACTAGAAACTCAGCTAAGTTGTGTACAGATTCCTAACTCACAGGGATGAGAGATAAAATGTTGTTTTAAGCCACTGGGTTTTTGAGGTAATTTGTTATGTAGCAAATATGTAACCAATACAGATGGGCATGGAGGTTATGCACCTTGACAATATTAACTTCTATCTACCAAGGCCACTGTGGCCCTAGCACTGCTGAATTCCCAACCTATCAACAACAGCACAGATCAACACTGAGGTCCCATTGTGAACTATTTCCTGATGGCAGGCTGATTACTTTGGACACCTGTCTAGCACAGGCCTGAGGGTCACAGATTTGGTGAAAATTCCAGCTCTGCCAGGCTGATATACCTAGGTGAAGTCTGTTCCTCTAGGGGTCTGTTTCTGCTGGGGAGTTTGTGAAATATCTCACATGAAGCTGAGCACCCAGGTGGAGGTTTACAAGGGGGTGTTCCCCTCCCTTTCATGTGAGTGCCCGGGGGCAAGACCCCTGTCCATCTGCTTCCTAACCCCTCTTCTCCTATCACAATTTCAGGTCTTCTGGGAAGCATGGTTAGTGCCTGCCCTTTCAAGGACCCACTGACCATGTACCTCAGGCCCCAGGTACCACTCCTAAGGGTTGGAATCCTGTATCACTGGACTCTGCAATGTAAAGGAAAGAGTTCATATGCACAGTGTGGGGCTCCAACTGATTCTCTTAACTCTTTCTAAAACTAGACTGCAGGCCCTTGGCCTGGAAGTGGAGACAGACTGAGGCCTGGGCCTTGCCTTCCCTCCAGAAGCTCCAGAGCTTGGGGTGGGAGGAGAGACAGACCTATTAGAGTATTTCTGACACCATGTAAGGCACAGGTGGAGGCACTAAGGAGAAGGTGAAGAAGGGGTCAGTTGGGCCTGAAGGAAGGGTTTGGGTAAAGTCCTTAATAGAAGTGATGTCTCTTCCCATCCCCTTGTCACCTGCAGATTCAGCAGCCATCCTGAGGGATGTGGCAACATTTGGGAGGACTTGGCAGCTAGGTGATGTTCTGTTTAATAAAAAATTACTTTGAGGTGAGAAGATATCCACTGCTTCCCTGACCTCATTCTCCCCATCCCCTTATCTGAGGGGGAGGGGGTCCCCTGAGCCAGTCCCCCTCCCTTTCTAGGGGAACGTCTGGGAAAGAGGGCAGATCTGGAACCACAGAAAGCTCTCTGGAAGGGTAGATTTGATCTGGTTCTTGCAGGATGATGGCCAGGGACTCTCCTGCAGAGTTTATGGGATGTACGTCTGCTGTGAAGGAAAGTGTGTGAGGGATGGGACAGGGACATGCCAAGATGGGAAAGGCTCTCTGAAAACCAGTGAGGGATGGGCCCATACCTGGGAGAACCCCCGTCCTGGGCCAAGCAGTTCTCTAACAACCTGGGAGTTGGTTCAGGTTGAAGGCTCCATCTCTTCCTCTCCTGTCTGGCCACTTCTTCCTGTGGCTGCCTTGGAAGTGGTAGTTAAGTGCTGAGATTGAGCCCCTTCCTACCCATTCCAGCTCTCACTCACCTCTCCTGTCAGCTCCTCCAACCCTCTTTTTACGTTCAATTTCAGAGAGGTGGGCAGCCAAAAGGTCAGCCTCTTCCCCTGGACTGAGGCCTGGAGTCAAACTGGACCCAACAGGGTTGTCCATGGGCTCCTGTCTCTCCTTACTTGTATAATGTATAGCCCAGGGTCCCAACAGGAAGACCAGATGAAGCAGGGCTGAGCCAGACCCTTTCACCAATCAAAGCTGCTGCTAGAAGAGGGTGGGCTTTCTTATTTACCACTAGGTTCCTATCAACTGCAAATATGGGAAGGAGGAATGAAACCCATGAAATTTCAGATGAGAAAGCAAAATAAGGGTGGCAGTGTGCTAAGCTCCTGGGCTAGAGATCAGGACCCAGTCTTTAGCCTTCAGCCTCCTCACAGCCCCTTGAGAGGAGGGAAAGCCCTTGAGGCAGGAATGATGGGAAGCTGACTGGTTTAGTAGGGGTTCCATGCTCTTGCTTCCTCCTTTGTATCCTCATATCATGGGCAGACTCCAAACACAGAACACTCAAGACCACAAAGAATGGTTCTTAGCCTTTGGAGGGTCAAGGATCCCTTTATGAATCTGATACAAGCTGGTTAGTCTTCTTGTCAGAAAAACACATGCATGCAAACACCCACAAAAACATGTAAACAATCTGTTGACAGTCCCTGATTTAGTCCAGCACCCTTATCTTAAAGACTTTGGGACCCAGAACGGAGATCTTTTCAACTACTATGGGATCATTAATGGGCTTGAAACTACTATGCTAAGTTGAAAGAAGCCAGACACAAAGGAACACATATTATACGATTCCATTTATGTAAAATGTCCAGAATAGGCAAATGGGATGAGGGGTAAAGGATGACTAAGGGATATGGAGTTTCTTTTTTGCAATGATGAAAATGTTCTAAAATTTTTTTTGCAATGATTGCTGCACAACTCTAAATATACTAAAAGCTATTTAATTGTACACTTTTAAGTGGGTGAACTGTATGATATGTACATTACATCTCAATAAGCTGTCTTAAAAAAGTGAACTCAGGGGTTTCAAATGACCACACATCTGAGCTTTAGTCCCCATTCATCAGGGGCATAAAGAACCTGTGGAGAAAAATCAGGGAATTATGCAGTATACGGGTTAGACAAGAAAACATTCTAGAAAGAACGAGATTCTATGTATAATCTTAAGGGCAATAAAGCATCATGGAAGGTTTTAAGCAGTATATAACCAGATCTACACTTCAGAAACCCAAATCACTGAACTGTACATTTCAAACAAGTGAATTTTATGGTATGTAAATTATATCTCAATAAAGCCATTTAAAAAAAAATCCCTTTGGGAGCTTGAGGAGGATAAACTGGAGGGCATCAACTGGGGGAGGCTGTGGTGTAGGAGTCAGGATGAGGGGGCCAGAGCCTATCTGTTTGGACTTGAGGGAAAGTGGCTTGGGGGTAGAGTTGGGGGAGGATCAGGATGTCCTGCCCAAGGTTAAGAAGCTGGTGGAACTTGATTTCAGAACCCAGAGCTTCTTGGCTTTAGCCCGAGTGTTCCTGCTAGCACTATAGCTGCTCCACTGACTGGTGAGGGAAGCATTGTCCTCCCCACCTGAGAGAAATGCACTTCAGAAACATGTTTCCAAAAAATGTTTCTAAGGGTTTTATTTCTAACAAGAGGAAAATAATAAAATAAAATTAAAATAGGCTTCAGTTGGAACCAAGTTTCTTGTTTTGCTTTTTCTTTTGAACAAATTAATTACACACCAACAATCTTCTTTTATTACAACATGAACCCAGGAGGAGGAAAGGAGACAGGGAAGGACAGGGAGGGAGGATTGAGGTGGTTGTGAGGACAAGCACCAAAAGCTTTCTTCAGATCACAGGGAGCCCTGTTCAGCTCACCAGCCAAATTCCTTTAAAATAAAAAACTGTGAGCACAACTATGTGAAGTTTCCTCCTCCTGGGTGGAACGGTCAGGGGAAGGGAGAGGGAGAAGAGGGTAGGAAGGAAAAGAGGGGAGGAGAGTGGGGGCAGGGGTTAGTGTAGCATGGCCTGGTCAGGACCAGAACTGGGGAGAGAAGGGAGAGGAGAGTCCCCCAGTTCGCATATGCACTGGCCTTGTCTCTGGAATGGTGCTGGCCCAGCCCCAGCCACCCTCCCCCCAACCCCCGCCCACCAGCCCATCCATCTATCTGCCTCAAGTGTCTAGGAATGCTGGTTAGAGGCTACAAGGGAGGGAGGACTCCAGGGGCCGGCCCCCAGGAGCTGAGGTCTGAACAATACCTTGGAGTCAGAATACAAAAGTCAAGGGACTCAGGGATGAGTGGGTAGGGGGATGGCGACCCCCCTACCCACCCACCCCTCAAGAAGCAGGCTTGATGGTCACAAAGAGGATCCTTGAGGCCGAGGGGGGTCTCTGTCAGGGTCTGTGCTAGGCTCAGCCACTGTCACAACTGTTGCTGAGGCGGCTGCTGTGGGCAGGGCAGATGCAGCCGGGGAGTCAGAGTGGAGAAAGGGGCTGAGGGGCCTGAAGTGGTCCCTTGCGCCGGTTCCAAGCCATTCTGGTTCTCCTGGGTGCTGGGGCTGCCACTGGTGGGGATGGGTGCAGGGGGGCCCTCACCCCCAGTCTCCTCCTCCAGCTCTTCCTCCTCCTGGGCCTCCTCGGCCTCTGGCCCTGAGCTCCGTACCCTCTTTGGCTCTAGCTCCTCTCGGGCTGGGTCATCGCCCTCCCCACCCCGATCCACCTTCCGCCGCCGCCGCCTCTCCAGGGCCCGGCCCCGAGCCCGACTCCCGTGACGCTCTGCCTTCTCCAGCTGTGATTACAGATAGGCAGAAAGACAGGTTGTGGGCCAGTGGTCAGGCCTGGGCTCCCTACTCGGTCTGACCTCCTGGCCCGGCCCATGACCCCTCTCCTCACCTCCAGAAGTGTGCGGATCCTCTCCAGGTCTGGGGGCTGTCCAGCCTGCAGCAGCTGCCAGATGCTGTGGTTCTCATCCAAGGTTACCTCGAGCAGGTCCCCTTCCATCATGAGCTCCTCCAGGGGCACCCGGGTTGTCTCAGGCAGCTCCAACACAGGGCCGGTCAACTGCGGCAACATTGAGGACAGTAGCTCCAGGTCTGGGCGGAGGGTGGGGTGGGGGTGCAGGGACAGACTGGGTTAGAGGCCACTCTTTGTCCTATCCTCCACGGCCACAACAAAGCTGACAAAAACACGGGTCACTCGGCGATGTGTAGCCAACAGCCTACCCAAACCATACCTGTGTTATCAGAGCCCTTTGCTGAAGCTTTGTTCTCAGGACTGGTCAAACCATCTCCATTCTCCAGCAGCCCTTGGACCTATCCGGGAAATGAAGAATAATTGAGCTGATGAACCAAGTCCTGTCTTTTCTTTCACAACCCCCAAACTTGGGAGCCTCTATCTCCTGAAGGAAAGTCAACACAGGCTTCCAGCAGGGAGCAGACTCTAGGGATCTGGTCGGGTACAGAATGGGACAAAGAGGCTGGGCCACAGGAGACTGAAAACTGGAGAACTGGGACAACGCTGGATCGAGCCAAAAGAAGGACAGGGGCTAGATGTCAGAAATGTGAGGACAGTGGGTGGCCTGGACAGCTCACCTGGGAAATAGTGTTGCCACTGCCTTCTCTGATAGGGTCACACGCAATGTCTGAAGTGTAAGCAGGGGCCTCCTCTGGCCTGGGTTTGGCCTCTAGCTGTTGGCGAAACTCAGCCAGCTGTCGCAACAGAGTGGTCACATCCTCAGAGGCCAGAGCCTTTCTGGCACGGTCTTGCCAGCCAATGGCCCTCTCTGTGAGACACTGAAGAGCCTCACCCTCAGGCAGCCGGACGGGCAGTCTCTGCAGGGCAACCAGCAAGGCTAGGATTGTCTCTAGGCGTGGCCGTCGGGAGCGCATACACAGTGGACACAGGAATTTGGTGTCCCATTCCCACCAGGCCAGCAGTGGGGATGAGGTGGGATTGGGCCTTGGAGAGCTGAGAAGGCGGGGCACTGACACACACCGCCCATGGAACCAGTCCTGACACAGGTCACACTGCAGAGCTCCCGCCCCGGCTGGCACCTGCCCACACACACAGATAGAGGTTGTAGAGGAGGCTGTGGTCGATGATGCCAGTGGACTAGGCTTGGCCGAATTGGTGCGACGCAGCTGCAGGATACCCTCCTTCTCCTTCTGTTCCCCCTCCTTGAAGGCCACAATCTGTCATACCCAGGACAGGAGCAGAGTGGGTCAGCAGCCTATCCCTTCCCTTCTCTGGCCCCTTGTAACACCCCACTCCCAAACCAGGAGAAGTGAGGCTCAGGAAGCAAGCGGTCTGCTCATGGTCACCCAGCTCAGACACTATCACCACCAAGCTCTTCTCTCCATCTGTATCTAAGCTCCTTACCACAGAGCCAGGGTCCCTGAGGTCCTGCGCAGACAGCCCCAGCAGCTCTGTGTCAGATTTGTACAACCCCAGCTCCTTCTCCATCCACCGGCTGCGCTTGGTGCTGTCCGAGCCAGCATCTGCACACGGGCAGAGCACCTGAGGCAGGCAGACAGAGGGGATGACTGGGCTTCCCTTACATCCCACGCCCTCTCCTTCCCTCCCTGGTGCCCTCACAAAACCCATGTTATCTCATGAGCCATCTCATAGCAGCCAGGGCAGGTGTAAGAGATGCGGTAGGTCAAGGTCCCAGGCCTCACCTCCAGCAGTGTGTAGCAAGAATTCTTCTTGAGGAAGGTCTTGGAGGCCTTCTCTCTCCAGGAATGTGCTGTTAATACCTGCAGCTCTAGATTTCTCAGCTCTTCGAGCCCCACAGGCAGGTCCCGGCCCACAGCCACCAGGCCCTCCAAGTCATCCAGGCAGGGGTAGTGGTCACCATTCTAGGGACAAGGGCAAGAGACAGCTCAGTTCAACTTGCCAATGCTACTGATGCTTACTCTGTGCCTGGCCGTGAGCTGGAAACATGAACTGGGCTCAGTCTTGAGGTAGAAAAAAACAGGCGTCATCCTAAGGAACACCCACTTAACTCTCTCTCACAACTCGGGCATCTACTGACTGGCTCAGCCCCAAGTATCCAGTCAGCCTTCTGTTGTGGTTTGCCTCCTCTCTCCGCCACGCCCCTGCCCTGCTCACTCCCATACCACCTGTTTCCCTGGCCCACCATTCTCATCCCAACCATTGCCCTCTCTTCCTTCAGGCCAGCCTCACACTCTTCCTCTCACCCTGCTCATCAGGCACATTTTGCCTCCTGACTACATGCCATGCCCATTACTCTCTCCAGCCAACCCAACCCATCCCAGCAACCCAGCACATCCCAGTATATATGCCATCTCTTCCCAGCTGGACTGAAGGCCTGGGGTGGAAGATGGGGGTGGCAGGGTCCTCACTTGGATCTCATCCACATCAGCAATCCAGGCCCGGGCCTTAGCAAGAGCCTCCTTGAGAGCCTGGATGTTGGGCAGGTGAACAGGGATGTTTTCCGCTTCACGGATTATGGCCTCAAGTGTGGCTGGTGGATGCTTCTGCCTAAAGGTAGGAAAAACAAAGAAACTCAGTCTGATGTGGTCTGCCTGACCAGAAGCCCAGACTGCCCACCAGATATAACTGCATGGGCCCCTTGGGTGTTTGTTATTCCTGCTGCCACTTGGGCCTACTTGCTTGTATTCCACCTAAGGGTAGCTGCCAGTCCCTGCTTCGCCAAGATTGCATGCGCCCAACTTCATCCTTCTGCCATTGCTCTTGTGCCTCTGCTTGTCTGCCAGTCTGCTGGCCTGCTGGCAATGCCTACATATACAACCTGTGTTGTGTAATCTGTTGCTGCAGTTTGTCAAATGCCCTGTGTGGGATCTTTCTACTAACATCTGCCCATCTGCCTATCACTTGTGCTTCTGGGTATGGGCACATGAGCCTGCAGGACTAGTCCTCTACATACTATCTGTCCATTTCTGCTTCTCCATCAGCCTCTCTCTGCCTTTAAGTATACAGAGATTGTTTTGTTTTGTTTTTAAAGACAAAATGACAAGATAGGAAACAAAAGGGGGAAGGAGAGTCAATATGGCAACACAGGAGCATGATACCTAGGCCGCCCATGGGAATCATCTTCTGGGTCTCCATTCAACTTTGATGTTTGGAATAGGGCAGGGAAGAAGCAGCTGGACCTACCTGGCCTCCAGGCAGAGGTCGGCTTTCTCCTCCCAGCGTTCAGCAATGGTCAGCAGCTCCTGCAGCTCAGCCTGGGCTTTATCCACAGCAGGGCTAGGGGCTACACTGGCACCCGCGACCAACAGTCCTCGCATGACAGCCAAGGTGCCCCTTCGGGCTGAGGGGGCCAGTGTGCGTTTCACCTCATCCAGCCATTGTGCCTGGTCCACCTGCCGCTGGAGCTGCTGGGCCTCAGGAACCTCCACCCCTAGCTGCCGCCCCCTCTCCAACAGGGACTGCAGTAGCCCTGGACTGGAGGGCTGTGAGGCCAGGGCCTCACGAGCCTCAGCCTGGTAGGCCTCCACCTGTTCCAGAACACCCTACCAGAACATAGGATGAAGAACAAACTCCTTAGCTGGGCCCACTGAGGGGTCCCACCACCAGATACCCTTGTCCCATTTACCTTCTTGCCCTCCAAGCTTTTGGGGCAAACGAGCCTAACATTGGCTGGGCTCTCCTTCTCCAAGCCCTAAGACAGTGGGGTTCCCAACACTGACTGCTCATTAGAATGCCCTGGGGAATTTGTTAAGAATGCAGATTCCTGGGCCCCACCCCTAGAGATTCTTAATAATTATGAATCTATGCTTTACTTATCTCCCAGAGGGCAGAGAACCAAGAGACCTCTGTGCCCTAAAAATTGCTATGCTTAGTCCTCACACAGACCCTCATGCTCACCACCCTGGGATCTGTTGCCCTCTCCATCTCATTCCTCCTCCACTTTCATGAATTTCACTCCACTTTCCAAGCCCAACAAGCACCCTTGTTACCTCCTTCTCCTCTACCCCTCCTCGAGGAAACCTTACCTGGACTCCTGACCCTCAAGTCCCATTTCTAACAGGCAGTCACTAGCCCCTTGCCTTACCCTCCCATCTGTTCTTTTCTCAAACATGAGTCCTGTCTCGCCTGAACACTTCAGGCTTTTGAAAGGAGCCAAGAGTGGCCTGCTGCTCAGGTCCCCAGTCACCCTGATCCCTCAGCAGCACTCCAAGCGTCCTCACCTTGACATCCCCAATCTGGTGCATGGCACAAGGCAGGTTGTTCATCTGGTCCAGAAAGGCCTGGAGCTCAGCCAGGGTCATCTGTAGACCAGCCACCCTGTGGGGGCTATGGAGTTTCACATGTGAGGTTTCAGGTCCAAACCCAGTGCCCTCCCTCCATGTATATGCTAAGACCCAACACCTTTCCTCACCACACCTGTCCACCTTGATCTTGCATATTTCAAATTTGCCCCAACTGCCCGGGTTAGAGGGAAGGTTTTAAATTACAGAGCGTGTTCATATTATGAGGGGAAAGAATTAGAAGAGAGGGAAATAAATTTCTGGTGAGGAGAGAGGGAACTTAGAAACTAATGGGTCATAACAAGAGCTGTACTATGCAATCCATCCTCTACTGTGAACTCTAGCTGTGCAGCAGAGATCAGGTTTATACATCTGTGTCCTGTTCTTACCTGTAAGCCTCCCACTACTCTTCCCTGCCCATAAAGCCCCTCAGCCTCTCTTTCAGACCTCTTCCAGGTACTGATAAAAAATAAACACGTCTAGCTTTCTAACACAGAGGCTCTCCTCTCCATTCTAGGTGGCCTGGTCTCCTTGCCCTCCCTAACACCTTCCAGGCCATCTCACACTCATCCCTGGCAGCTTCCTGCTGATGTCCAGTCTGTCAAATGGTATCCACAGTCTACCCCTTGCAGTACTTTTCCTAGGTGCTGGATCCTGAGCACCTCATGTGTGCCCCAACTCCTCATGCTGCCATACCCAGCTTCCTGGCCGCTGACCAGTCCCAGAGCTCGGGACACACAAGCCTCTGCCTCACTCAGGCAGTTCTTTAGTCGCTGCAGCAGCTCACTATTAGGAAACCTCCGTTCACGGGCTTCAGACTCTAGTGCCCTCAGTTCTTCAAGGCCTGGAAGAAGAATGAGGGCACCAAGGAGTAGGCAGCATTGAATAAAGGCGGAGGAAGGGGGTTGGAGTACAGAAGGGAACAGAACTTGCCTGTGGAGTCCCTCCATCCCCCCATCACTCACTGCGCTTCCGCCCATCCTCCACCTCCAGGGCCACTCGCACTTTGTTGGCCCAGGTGTCAAAGGACTCAGCCCGAACCTTCAGCTTATGCAGCATGGCAGGAAGCTCATCCAAGGTATACCGATACCTGGAGGAAGAGGGCAGGCAAGAGCATGTCTGGCCCAGCTCTGCATCCTCCTTCTTGCCTCACTTCCTCCAGAAAGGCCCATGCTCACCGCAGGTACTGCCGGCTACTGGAGCACTTGCAGAGATCATTGATGTGGGAAAGGCAGACAAGGCCGTCTGGGCAGTCGTAGCAGGCCAGGGCTGACAGGAAACACGTAGTCTTGCACTTGATGCACTGGCGTTCATCATCTGGGAGCAGCTCAAAAGCCTCTCGCTCAGCCTCTGTGATGCCCTAAGGGCATTCAATCCATATGTTATATATAACCAGAACCAGGTAGCAGAATCCTCCATCTCAGCCACCACTGACCCCTACTTTAGACTCAAATCTATGCTGAGGGTCATGGGGTTTAAGAGGCGAAAACCCATGGAGCATACCTGCCCTTTGTAAAGTCCAGACTCTCAAAGCTGAGGGAATCAGATAAACCAGGGAAAGATCAGTGTAAGCTGAATCAGATAATTTTATAGAGGAAGAAAAATCAGGTGAGATCCAAATCAGCAGAAAGTGGGTGAGAAGTGAGGAAAATTGTGGACCAAGATAACAGAGAGGTGGCAATGTGTGGAAGTGGCCAAGGGACAGGCCTGGCTAGTTATGGAGGATGTGTACTGGGGAACAATATTGGCTTCCAGTTACTCAGAGCCCACTGTGTTCCAGGCACGGCTCTGGCCACTTAGTAGGCAAGAGATACTTGTGTACATATATAACTTAGAGAAATTCAACAGTATGTGCCTGTGTTCAGGGTTTAAAGGGGTATAATAATTTCCTCCCAACAATATGGCTTCTAAACCTAATCCAATGACTTCAACTGCTGTTCAGATAAAGAAAAAGCAATCCATTTCAAAAATGAAGGAAAAGCTGGCTATGTCAGAAGACAACCCAGTGCTTTTATCTAATTGTCAATTTTAGGGATTTTGATGGGAAATGTTGACTCTAACAGTTTTTGTCTTACATACCAACTTTAACACCTAAGCTCTGCATAAGTTATGAGCCCAAATCCCACTCTGCCACTTATTCTCTGTGCGATCATAAGTAAATCATTTAACGTCTCTGAGTCTGTTTCATTATCTAGTAAGATGGAGATAAACAGTATCATCTTTGTTGGGTTGTTACAAGGATCAACAAAGATAAAGCAGCTATGGAAGTAGACAAGTATCTCAGCACTTAGAGTCAGTGTTCATCAAGTATTTACTGTTATTAGCTCTAATTTTCAGATAAGAATATATATTCCACAGGCCTATCTCATTTTACGAAGGCTGAAACTAAGTCTCAAGGTCAGTAACTTTCCAAACTGAGTTAATTTTGACTCTAAAGCCAGAGAATATTCTAAGAATAAAGTCTCTAGGGTTTTTTTGGACCATGGACTCTTGAGAATTGGATGTAAACTATGAGTCCTCTTCCCAGAAACATACTTCAATACACATACAGTCTCTTACAGGATTCCAAGACTATGGTGTCCAGAATGCTTCTGTGAGTTAAGGGCCAAATGTGAAGAATTTTGAATGTCAAGGTGAGATGGTCTATTCTCCCCACCCTGCTTTGGCTCCTTCCCACAGCCTGGCACAGCCACTCAGCCATCATTTAATAACAGTACTGAACAGAGCGAGAAAATGATGCCTGGAAAAGCCCAGGGACTCAGCAACTAACACCACGACTGAGAGGCCCCAGGCTTCCAACATTACTGTAGCTATAGTTCTCCCTACAGCCCACACTCACAGGGAAGTTATAAATGAGCTTTAAAATAAAAAAGTATTACCCTAAATATAGGCAGCAAGGGATCCCACAGAACCAGTATTCCTTTGTAATCTTATGAAAGGCTCACAAAGTCAATTCCCTAACTGGGCAATTGTGAAATCTGAAGACGATGGCTGAAACTACACGAGTGGACTTTGGAGCTCTGTAGCAGCTTCCACTCAGCTACACACACAACTGACATATAATCATGAGAAATCAATTAAAGCAGGACCACCTTCTACTTGGTAATATTATTGCCCTAGCTTGAACCATCCGCATGTAATAAAATGGCATTTCCTGAGAAACATTCCATACACATTTCAATCAGTTTCTTCATGTATTAACAATGTCAATAATGGCAGCTGCAACACTGCAAAGGCAATGTAGCACAGATGGCTTTAACTTAAATCACCATACTCTAACTTTACACTTTGCAAGTTAGATATTTATTCCTATTTTAGAATGGAAAAGTGAGACTATCAAAGATTAAGTAACTTGATCAGACTATGAAAGATGAAGTAACTTGATACAAAGATAATCAGTGGTGAGGTTTCATATGCCAGCTATCTTGCTGGGTCACTTAAATAATGATAAATAGCTGCTTTACCAGTACCTGCTATGGGTCAGTCACTAAGCAAACATTATCTTTAATCCAATCAACCATGCAAAAAGATAAGCATTACCATAATCCCATTTTTTGGATGGGAAAACTGACAATGAAGTAAACTGACTTAAGCAAGGTTGCTGGTAAAGGGTATAGCAGAGAATGGTATGTGGTTTTCAATCAAGATGCATCTAGTTCTTTTCACTATACTCCAAGAGTAGAGGCTACATCTTCTTGGTGCCACCTCTGCCTCCCCCAACTTCCAGCAGAAAAGGGTGCTTATCTGGGGTACTCTAAGGTACCACCCACCTTCTCTAGCAGGGCCTTTCGTAGACGCCGCTCTTCTTGCACCATGATGAACATCTCCTTGTGCACAGCCGCCGCCAGGTTCAGGTCTAGCTTCTCAGGGCAGGCAGCCATCTTACAGATAAGCTCCTCATGGGAGAAGACGCAGTATCTTCGGAGCCGGCGGTAGTGCTCAATGCACTGGCGCCCAGCAGGCAACTGTGGGCAGGTTCAAGGTTGAGTGTGGCCAAGTCTGGATGCCATGATGTCCCAGCTTCTCCACAACCCTCCTGCTTCACCCCCGCCATCCCAACACATTCCAGACTCACCCAGTCGGCAGTGCAAAAGTTGACGGCCTCGGCAAAGTTGTAGCCTTGGTTGAAGCCACTGTGGTAAGCACGGGGGAAGGTGATGACGAATTCTCCTGCACACTGGTTTGTGCGGACAACCTGAAGAACAAGAAAGGCCATGGCTGTTGAGAGAGAATTTCCTGTATGCAGACCGGACTTAAGCACAAGGTTGTTAAGGAGACAAAGGAAAGCCTCAGGGGACAGTCTGACAATAGCATCTCAGACTCTCCAATTCTGAAATGAAGGACCACTGGTCTCTGCTCTCAAGGTTTTGATGTGTGTTGAGATGACAGGAATATTTGAGATTAAAAAATATATCTGTCAAAAATTTCAACTTCCTTAGTAATTTTTGCAAGAATTATAAATATCACTTTTCATTAAGCTGGACAAGCTTTTTTTTTTCCTGGGGGGGCAAAAACTTATTGCACTTTAGGTTTTGGGGTACATGTGAAAAACATGTAAGATTGTTGCATAGGTACACACATGGCAGTGTGGTTTGCTGCCTTCCTTCCCATCACCTACATCTGGCATTTCTCCCCATGTTATCCCTCTCCAACTCACCACCCCATGCTGTCCCTCCCCTATTTCTCCCCCTAGACCCCAGTGTGTGATGCTCCCCTCCCTGTGTCCATGTGTTCTCATTGTTCAACACCTGCCTATGAGTGAGAACATGTGGTGTTTGATTTTCTGTTCTTGTGTCAGTTTGCTGAGAATGATGGTTTCCAGGTTCCTCCATGCCCCTACAAAGGACACGAACTCA
>NW_016107955.1:522802-524194 GCF_001604975.1 Cebus imitator | reverse complement strand
TCCTGAATGGTTTTGCCTAGATTTTCTTCTAGGGTTTTTATGGTGTTAGGTATTACATTTAAGTCTTTAATCCATCTGGAGTTAATTTTAGTGTAAGGCGTCAGGAAGGGGTCCAGTTTCTGCTTTCTGCACATGGCTAGCCAGTTTTCCCAACACCATTTATTAAACAGGGAATCCTTTTTCCCCACTGTTTGTTTTTGTCAGGTTTGTCAAAGATCAGAATGGACAAGCTTTTTAAGTTATTTACTTTCATCAGTTACATATGCAGTTTTAAAAGTCAAATGGCTGTATGGTCTGTTATAAAATCAGCGGGCCTTGCCATTCTCCCTTCCCCAGAGCCAATCACTTTCACCTCTTTTGATTATTTTGGCGATGATTATAATTACCTTAAATAACATGCTTCTAGACTATGTTAAAAACAGCTTCCTGTTTCTCAATTTGCTTAGTTTTTTATACATGTATCCCTAACTTTCTGACCAATATCCAAATCTCTTTTCCTATCAATTTTCATCTTTCTACAGCCGTCTCTCATGCAACCTTCTGATCTGTCCCAATCTGGACTAGCTGTCCTCCCTGGATCATCACTCCCTTGTGACAGATCTCCTATTTCCTAGGTCCCATGTCTTTCTCTTTCTTGGTTTATTCCTTTGCTATGCTTAAGAACATCCTCCAACAGTTCCCTAAGAAATGGTGTGAAGAACCTACTTTTAAAAAAAAAAAAAAAAAAAAGTCTCTATTCTTACTCTCACACTTGACTATATATAGAATTCTAAGATGAAAATCCTTTTTATAAACTCCCATAGCTGTTGACTTAGAAAATAATTTTAAAGGCACTGTTCTAGTCTTCTAGTGTTACTGTTGAATACTTTGAAAACATTCTGATTTCTAATGCTTTGATAAGCATTTGAAACCTGTTTCTCTCTCTAGAGCTTATCTCTTCTGGTCTCAGTGTTTGATATAAAAGTTCACAGGATATATCTTGATATGAATTCCTTTTCACTCATTTACTGGGTAGGCCCATTTAGTCTGGAAACTCGATTCTTCAGTTAAAGGAAATTTTCTTGAGTGATTTCATCCTCTCAGTTTTCATCTATTTTCTTTCCATAACTCCTATTATTTGAATATTGAACCTCCTAGAAAAATCTCTAATTTTTTCTACCTTTTTCAATCTTTTTACTCTAGATTTTGGGAGATTTCCTCAACTATCTTTCAAAAGTGAAAAACATAAGCTTTTTACATTTTTCACTTTTGCTCTTATAATTTTGTTTGCAGTATGCTATTTTTTAAAACAGCATCCTGGTCGTCTTTCATGTTTACAGTATATGCTTTTCTTCTGAAGTTTATTTCTCCCTACCTGGCCTCTGTATCTCCAAGTTGCTTTCTCTTTTGTGA
>NW_016107955.1:519524-522391 GCF_001604975.1 Cebus imitator | reverse complement strand
TGCCTCCTGGGTTCAAGTGATTCTCCTGCCTCAGCCTCCGAGTAGCTGGGATTACAGGCATACACCACCACGCTGGGCTAATTTTTGTGTTTTTAGTAGAGACAGGGTTTGGCCATGTTGGCCAGGCTGGTCTCAAACTCCTGACTTCAGGTGATCCACCCATCTCAGCCTCCCAAAGTGCTGGGATTACAGACATGAGCCACCACGCCCAGCCTCTCAGTTATTTATCTGTGGCTGCCTGCTTATATTTAAGAGGAAAAGATGAAAAAGCTGAATGGAAGCTCTGAGTATACAGACGAAGCCTGTCAACTGTAAGATTCACTGTAGGGTGATCTAGCTAAGCCATTTAATTTGGGAAATTCCAGGTCTTTCCTCTCAGGCTAGTCAGATTCCCCAGAGAAATCCCTCTTCTTTTTATTTTTGCCTGTAGGAAAAAAGGCCTGGTGGCCGGTGTTCTAACTGGCCAAGTGGAGAAAGATGCCTGGGAACCTCAGCATCCACTATGATAAATCCTAATTACTTTCCCTATAACTCCACCCTCAACTGTACCTAGGAGACCTTAATCCATAGACTCTGTTTTAACCTCTTCAGAAATAAATCTTCAGTCTTTTACTAGAGTGACTAGACATTTCTAGCTGCCCAGCATGGGAGGAGATCTCACAGCTTCTTATGCAGACATGAACCAATCCTTATTTTCACCCCATCCATCTTCACCCCCAGAATGCCTGGTGCTACCAATTATAAGTATTTGGGGGAATGTGATGTATAAATCAGGTTGGTTCTCACGATGTCCTCAGTAGTGGCTTATGTTTCAGTTTTCACATCTGTTTTTTAGCTTCAAGAATTTTATCACTGTATCCTCTCTGGTATTCTACATCTCTGTAATTTTTTTCACCTTAAAAAAAAATGCCTTGTGTGGATGGGCGCAGTGGCTCACCCCTGTAATCCCAGCACTTTGGGAGGCTGAGGTGAGTGGATCACGAGGTCAGGCGGTGGAGACCAGCCTGGCCAATATGGTGAAACCCCGTCTCTACTAAAAATTAAAAAATGAGCAGGGCACAGTGGCGCACCTGTGGTCCCAGTTGCTCAGGAGGCTGAGGCAGAAGAATCACTTGAACCCAGGAGACGGAGGTTGTGGTGAGCCAAGATCGCACCACTGCACTCCAACCTGGGTGACAGAGCAAGACTCTGTGTCAAAAAAAAAAAAAAAAAAAAAAAAAAATGCCCTTGTGTCATTTTAGGGCAGTTTCAGTATAGAATGGAAGTAGCCATGTGTATGCTTAACCTGTCATCTTTACTAAGACGTCTCACAAAGCTTTTATAGATAAACATTCAATTCTGGTGAAGACACAGTGAAGTAGGTACAGTGCTGGTAAGGGAATCAATAAGTTCTACTCTTTGGAAAACAAATTTGCTAATGTATACCAAGAACCCTTCAACCCAATGATTCCTCTGCCAGAAGTCTAAATTAATTTGGGGAGAATTAACATGCTAACAATATTAAATCTTTCCATTCATAAACATATCTCCACATTTATTTGGACCATGTATCAGCTCCCATCTCCATCATATTTTCTTTTTAAATCTATCTCTACTTAGAGGCAACATCAGCATTTCTTACCTGTATTACTGCATTGGCCTCCATTACTAACCACCAGAACTATCTTTCAAAAAATGCAAATCTGACCATGTAATGCCTCAGCTGAGAGCCCCTTACTGGAATCCCCATGCCCACATGATTAAGCCACAGCTCTGACAGGTAAACTCTTACTCTTCTTTCAGGGATCTGCTCCCACAAACCCTTTCCTGATACACCCACTTCCTAAATGACCTAGTTTGTTGCTCTTTTGTAGCACCTCTAATGCTTTATTTCACTTATTTACTCCTCTCTGTCCAACCCTCAGCTATGCATACCCAAACACAGGCACTGGCTTATTTACCCTTAGTGTTGACCAGAGAGGACTTACACATAGAATGAGCTCTAGCAACATTTACTGACTGATCTAGTCCCAGCCTTAGTTTTATTTATTATTAATTAATTAATTAATCAGAAGGGGTCTCACTATGCCAGCCTTAATTTTATAGCCATGAAAACTAAGTCTCAGAGAAGCCTCAGGTAACAGAGACAGGAGTAGAACCTGATGCTCATAACTCTGTCTCACCCTGCACCCTGATTCTGGCAACGTAACTTTACTATTTCCTATGTGGTTATTTAGAAAAGTTCTCCTCACATTCTGCAGCTGTTAAAAATGACAACTGTGAATAGCCAAAAAGTAAAAACAACTCAAAGGTTCAACAACTGGTGAATATTACTGGGCCATCAAAGGAATCAAGTTCTGACACATGCTGCAATGTGGATGAACCCCAAAGACATGCTAAGTGAGAGAAGCAAGACACAAATAACTACATATTATCCCATTTTTATGAACTGTCCAGAAAAGACAAATCTATAGACAGAAAACTGATGAACATTGACTGGGACTAAGGGCCAGAAAGGAGAGTAACTGTAAATGGGTATAAGGGATCTTTTTGTGGTGGTAGAAATGGTCTACAACTGGATTATAGTGATGATAGCACAACTCCATAAATTTACTGAATTGTGCACTTAAAATGGGTGAATGTTATGGTATGTAGCAAATCATATTACAATAAAACATTTTTTAAAATGGTTATAATTCATATAGTTAACAAAGCAAAAATCATTCTAGACCAGTGCTGTCCAAAGAAATATGCTAGGTACATAGGTACTTTTAAATTCTTTTGCTGGGCGCAGTGGCTCAAGCCTGTAATCCCAGCACTTTGGGAGGCCGAGGCGGGTGGATCACGAGGTCAAGAGATCGAGACCATCCTGGTCAACATGGTGAAAC
>NW_016107955.1:507034-519285 GCF_001604975.1 Cebus imitator | reverse complement strand
TGCACTCCAGCCTGGGTAACAAGAGCGAGACTCCGTCTCAAAAAAAAAAAAAAAAAAAAAAGAAAATAATACTTATATTACTTATCTATAAAAAGAAATGGACTTCTCCCACCAAAGGGGAAGGTGGGGCAGTAGGGGCAGGGAGCTAAAGATACCTCTGGGGGAGCTCCAGCTGGCTAAACTGTAGCCTGCCAGCATGAGAACGTGAAAATCACAGATGCCTGGATTAAGGGGATACTGCCAAGTCCAAAGGGCCTGGAGATGCTGGGAACTACCTATAGAAAGGGCAGAGAGAGGGCTAGGTAGTAAAGCAGCAGCTGGCCAAAGAAGACGGTGAGCCATGAGCAGGAGAAATGCTGTGGAGGTGTAAGCAAAAAGCATATATTTCAGAGGCTGTGATAAAAGTTTTTTAAAAAGAGGTAAGGATTCAACAGCTCCATGACCTTCTGCGTGTGCGTGTGTGCGTGTGTGCGTGTGTGTGTGTGTGCATCTTAGCTACCCAAATCCTTAAGAGAATCCTTTTTTATTTTTTTTTTTGAGACAGAGTCTCGCTATGTCACCCAGGGTGGAGTGCAGTGGTGTGATCTCAGCTCAGTGCAACCTCCGCCTCCTGGGTTCGAGCGATTCTCCTGCCTCTGCCTCCCGAGTAGCTGGGATTACAGACATGCACCACCACACCCCGCTAATTTTTGTATTTTTAGTAGAGACTGGGGTTTCACCACGTTGGCCAGGCTGATTTCGAACTCCTGACCTTAAGTGATCCGCCGGCCTCAGCCTCCCAAAGTGCTGGGATTATAGGCGTGAGCCACCACACCTGGCCAAGAGAATCCCCTTTTACAGTTTTCCATGGCATTATAGACAAGGACTAATGCTGGGCTATGGGTCAAGAAGACAGAAGTCTGAGGAAAGTCAGACCCCACGTCTGCTTGTGAAGCAGCAGAACTAAAAGGGCCCTTGATCATCGAGTCCAGTAATCCTGAAATGGGGTGAGGTAGACAGAGAAAAGGATAACTCCCTGAGTGGAGGAAGATTATGTGAACTGTTTTAGGATACCTCCCTCAGTCCAATTCCCTAGATATCACAAGTCCTTGGTTAAACTTCACTAAATTTTATAATAAAAGTATTACTCACGGGGCATATGGTATATCAAAACAAGGTGAAGGCAAAAAGAAATACAGGTGAGAACCACTGACTTAGTCAAAGCCCTACTGTACAGATATCCAGGAATATCTCAAGGAGACATTAATTCAATGTGTTGACTATCCCATGTATTAGAGTAAGTGGTAATGTGGCCAAGGCAAAAGAGCGTGGAAGGGAGTAGGGAAGAGTAGCAGCCCCAATAAGACTTAAAGCAGAGATAGAGGATCTACTAATTCCTTTTTTTTTTTTTTTTTTCCCCCCTTATAACCAATCCTTTTTTTTTTTTTTTTTTTTTTTTTTGTCTCTCCTCATAACCAATCCTTTTTTTTTTTTTTTTCTGAGACGGAGTCTTGCTCTGTTGCCCAGGCTGGAGTGCAGTGGTGCCACCTCGGCTCACTGCAACCTCCGCCTCCTGGGTTCAAGTGATTCTCCTGCCTCAGTCTCCTGAGTAATGGGATTACAGGCGTGTACCACCATGTCCAGCTAATTTTTGTATTTTTAGTAGAGACGGGGTTTCGCCATGTTGGCCAGGCTGGTCTTGAACTCCTGATCTCAGATGAGGTCAGGTGAGGCCGCCTCAGCCTCCCAAGAAGTGCTGGGATGACAGGCGTGAGCCACTGCGCCCAGCCCTAATTCCTGTTCTTACAGGATTAATGATCGGGCTGTTTTAAGATCCACACCAAAAAACTGGCTGATGCTGATCGATGCTAGAAATTCCCAGGAATATACAGTCTCTCTCAGGTAAATCAGGCTGTATACCCAGCAAAATGTTTTAAAGGGTAAGACAGAAGTACACCGAGGAAAAGACCAGGACTCTGGGTTTAACTTTTGACCTGTTAAATAAAAAGACCTACCCATTGCTCTGAGAAGGGTAAGAATATACAAAATATGGCAGAGACTGCTAGTTGTACCCTGATATTCGTTCTTGTCTTCTGTCATAACAACATGACCTCCAGTTTATAAGTGGTACTTGATAATCCAAAGTAAGAATTACATTTCCCAGTTTTCCTTGCACCTATGACTGTGTTTTCACTAACAGGAGATGAACAGAAACGATGTGTGGCTTTAAAAGATGTGGCTAACCCTGCCCTTCCACATTTCCCTCTTCTACTAGCTGGAATCTAGATGTGATAATAAGCCACCCCTTAGATGTTACCCTCAAACACATGGCCCAGATGGCATACCATCGTGCATCTAATCACTATTATTTTGGGTCTCTACTAATCAAACCTGTAGCCCAATTAAGAAAAGGAATGAAGAAAGGGCAGGGGCAGAATCTAGATGACAACCATCACCACCACCATCATAAAGGTCATCACTAAATCACTCCTGCCGCTTGTCCCTGTTGCCTGGCTACTCACCGGCACGCCATGGGACATGAGAGTGTTGGGATTCATAAGGGTGACAAGTTGGTGCAGGAGGTCAGGCTGGCTATCAAATAGTTCAGGTGTCAGCTTCTTCATCACCTCTTCCAAATGTTCTGCTGCAAGTGAGGGTACCCCATACCAGGTCTTCGGCTCACCCCTGCACAAGTGGAAAAGGGACACACACAGATCACACCTTGGTCATGCAGAGAGCCCACACTGACTGATTCCCTGGCTCCCCAGGGCCCCACTCACCAGTGGAGGTAGTTAATGGAGTAACTCCAGTGATCCTCAATATGCCAGCAAAAGGCTGAGAAGACCATGCCCACGTAGAGCCAGGGCACCTTCATGCCAGAGATATCTGCATTGATGTGGCACAGTACAGACTGTTCCAACACCGGCATCACATTTAGGTTCCAACCACTGGTAGCATACTCCTGCCAGGTCAGGTATTTGTAAAAAGGGCATGAGGGTTATGCTAAGGAACTGAGATCTTAAGTCATTTTCTTTAGCCTAGGGAACCTTAATTTTGAGGTCAGAGACTTTTTTGAAACATCTTAAGAAACATACACGTTTTCTCCCTACCTCTCACACTTTCAATTCTACTCACTTCAATTTCTGGGACGTTCACAGATATATCCACCTACCAAAATACCTGCAAGTTATCTCATATACCTTCTCATTTAATTTTTATAACAAATTTGCAAGGTAGATATTATCCCCATTTTAGAGGTAAGGAAATGGGCTCACAGAGGTGAAAGAACCCATCTCATGTTTGTATATGCCAGGTACTAGATTGTTTTCTTTACATGCCATCATCTCATCTAAATCTCATGGCTACGTAAGGCAGGCATAATTATCCTCGTCTTACAGAGATATTGAGTTTTTCAGATACTAAATGATTTGCCTAAGCTCACACAGCTGACATGTAACCATGAATCATCCACTCACCTCCTCTTCAGGGGTTAGGTGCCGTTTACTGTCACTGACAGGGAAACCGCTGCCAAATTCTTTGGAATGGATGTCAGCTCCATACTCAACAGTCACATCTTCCTCAATGCTATTTACCAGCCTCCAGAACTCCTTCTCCACAAGTTCTGTGGGCACCATCTGGGGGAAGAAGGGTAGCAGATAACCATGGCCCATCACACCCTGAACCCATTGACCCAGGTGAGCTGAGACCGTCTGGCACCAACACCTATGATCCTAGCCCAATACTACCTCAGCCCTCCATCACCTACATGCACGGGCATGTTGAAGTAGTCAGCTTTAAAGGAGTCAGCCATCTCGCCAAAGCTCTGCAGAGTATATTCCCGGGTAGCCTGCTCAAATCCAAAGGCTTCTGGGGGCCGCTTACACTCCTGAAATCCAAAGGAGAACATGTCACCAAAACAGAGGCAAAGAGGTGAAGAATCCTCACAAGTGGAACTGGAATATAGGGAGTAGGGAGGGAGAAGAGCCCTAGGTCAGCAGCACTCACGGCCCTTGAGGCAGGCCTTACCTCAAAGCTGTACCTTTTGCTCTTACCACTTCAGCTTAGTCTTTTCACTCCCCACCATGCTTTTGCTCATAGTTCCTCCCTACTGAAATGTCCTTTCCCACTTTCAATGGTTCTCCAAAACTCAATTCCAGTCTCACAACTTCCAGGGAGTCACCCCATACTCTTTTCTTCCTTTAGGACTTTATTTAAATGTCTCTGGCTTTAACATGCTATCCTATGTTCTTCTGCCACTGTTTTTCCTCTCTAGCTAAAATGTGATTCTATGCAGGGTGCTTAGGGAAGCTTTTTTAAGCCCAGACTAGAACTATAAGGCTGGGAAAATGGCACTGAATATTCTAGTACCTTTACAGATGGAAAATGGGGCCAGGTGTGGTGGCTCACGCCTATGATCCCAGCACTTTGAGAGGCCGAGGCGGGCGGATCACTTGAGGTCAGGAGTTTGAGATCAGCCTGGCCACTATGGTGAAAACCACCTCCCCACCAAAAATACAAAAACTAGCCAGGCATGGTGGCAGTTCCCTGTAATCCCACCTACTCAGGAGACTGAGGCAGGAGAATCACTTGAACCCGGGAGATGGAGGTTGCAGTGAGGAGAGATGGCACCACTGCACTCCAGCCTGGGTGACAAAGACTCTATCTCAAGAAAAAAAGAAAAAAGAAAAGGAAAAGGAAGGCACTGGCTTTTACAGTATCAAACTCTCCACTATTCCTGTTCTTGAGGCTGTCTCAGAAGACAGGATGTGGGTCTACCTCATTTTGTACCTATGTTCATTATTTTAGATGAGAATTATATGTACCCGAAAATCAGACACACACCATGTTCATGTTTGAAAAATAAATGTCAGTCGGCCAGGTGCGATGACTCATGCCTATAATCCTAGCACTTTGGGAGGCCAAGGTGGGTGGATCACCTGAGGTCAGGAGTTCAAGACCAGCCTGGTGAAACTCCATCTCTACTAAAAAATATAAAAATTAGCTGTTCGTGTGCCTGTAATCCCAGCTACTTGGGAGGCTGAGACAAGAGAATTGCTTGACCCCAGGAGGCAGGGGTTGCAGTGTGCCAAGTTCGTGCCACTGTACTCCAGGCCTGGGCGACAGAGCGAGACTCTGTTACCAGAAAAAAAAAGAAAAAGAAAAAGAAAAAGAAATGTCAGTCTGGTTCACTGACTTATAACCACTTAGAGAAGAGAGTCAAGTAGAGCCGACAGTCTTGACACTGTTGGTATCCGAACTCCTCCCCAAGTAGAATCTCCACCACTACCAAGGCCAATATGCACTACCCTGGATTTTCCGTGTGTGTGTGTGTGTGTGTGTGTGTGTGTGTGTGTATTCACGTACACACCCAGTCTCCACAACCACAGTTGAGTCCCTAAGATAACGCAAGAGATCATGAATGTCTCCTCTCCAGAAATCCAGAAGGAAATGTAGAAGATAAGCACCAAGAATTTGGGTGAAGGTCGGACATTCACGAAATGTACCTGCCCAACTTCCTGGCCACTTGGCCCTTACTGCTGCTTCAGCTGCTCTCCTTACTGCCCCTATACCCATACTAGGCCTGCTCTCCCACTATACCTCTGCTCCTGCTAGTTCTCCACCTCCCAGTCCCAAACAGCTACCCACCTCATCTAGTTAAAGCCTGTAGCACTGCCTCAACCTAAACATCACAAGAGGAAAACAACTAAATATTATACCCATGATACACTGTCTAAAAAAAATTCCAGGCTGGGCGCGGTGGCTCAAGCCTGTAATCCCAGCACTTTGGGAGGCCGAGGCGGGTGGATCACAAGGTCAAGAGATCGAGACCATCCTGGTCAACATGGTGAAACCCCGTCTCTACTAAAACTACAAAAATTAGCTGGGCATGGTGGTGCATGCCTGTAATCCCAGCTACTCAGGAGGCTGAGGCAGGAGAATTGCCTGAACCCAGGAGGCGGAGGTTGCGGTGAGCCGAGATCGCGCCATTGCACTCCAGCCTGGGTAACAAGAGTGAAACTCCGTCTCAAAAAAAAAAAAAAAAAAAAAAAAAAATTCCATACCTTAAATAATATAGAGAAAGTTATAAAGTAACAAATGAAAATGTATTACAAGATCATAAATTTGTTGAAGATGGTTACATATAATTAACAGCAAAAAGATGAGACAAAAATATACCAGACTATTAACAATGGTTATCACTGGGTGGTGGGAAAACAAGTAATTTGTCTATTTTCCAAAATTTCCTTTTTTTTTTTTTGAGACAGGGTCCCACTTTGTTGCCCAGGCTGGAGTACAGTGGCATGATCACAGCTCAATGCGCAACCTCCGCCTCCTGGGCTCAAGCAATCTTCCCACCTCTGCCTCCCAAGTAGCTGGGACAAGAGGCATGCGCCACCATGCCTGGCTAATTTTTATATCTTTTTTGGTAGAGATGGGGTTTCGCCATGTTGCCCAGGCTGCTCTCGAACTTCTGGGCTCAAACGATCCACCCACCTCAGTCTCCCAAACTGCTAGGATTACAGGCATGAACCACCATGCCTGGCCTCAAACTTTCTAAAAAAGAAAACAAAGAATAAAAACTCAGAAATTGAAAGAACATTTTTTTCTTAATATTCCTATCCTTCAAATCTCATTTCTGACATCTTCCCTGATTACGTTTTCCTCTTCTCTGAACTTCTGTGTCTCAGAGCTTCTAATACACAATTTAGCCTCTGTTTATGTCACCACATACAGTCCAATTGTGATGCTTACCTCTCCAGGTAGTCTGGGAGCTCTTAGAAGACAGAAGCAAAGGCTGAATTTCTTGCTCCTTTCTCCCAAAACTCTGCCCAGCCTAATCCCACCAGAGAGACCCAAAATCTAAGACTATGGCTGAGCTAACAGGCTGCCCTCAATAAGGCCAGATGAAGGAAGGCAAGGAAACCCTATGAGGTAGATGTGGAGTGGGGAGGCCTTACCGCCATGACACACTTTGGGCACCGCCAAACACCCTTGGGGATCTCAGGCAGAGGAGGCAGCAGGCAGAAGATGTGGTAGTTGTCATCACAGCCATCACACAGCAGGAGCTTGTCATCCTCATCCCCTCGGGAACACATCCGGCAAACATATGACTCAATCTGTCAGGGGAGGAAAGCAAAAGTTCTCCATTGGAAATCCACTGTGTTTGCTGGCTGAATGATTCACAGCCCTATACGGGCTAGTCATGCTAGGTCTGGAGTTCAACTGCATGTATGTACCATCTCCCCAACTAAGCAGGTAGAGCTGTGAGAGCAGTCTTTTATCATCCAGTCTTGAAGCCTCCCATTTTTATTCATTCAATGAACACTTACTAAACTTGTGTTTAGTACCTACGCTTGGACTCTAGCATAAAGACAAGTAAGACATGGTATCCTTCCCAGTATACACAGTACTCTAGAGACATGTGTTCGTAAAAATTAAAAACTGCCAATAGCTGTCCATAAAGGGCACTATGGGGGCCTAGAGAAGAAAGCACTCAAAGAAGCTGGAGATAAGGAGAGATGTCACTTCATTGAAAAGGTGACACTTGAAATTGGCTGAAACCTGAAGGCAAAACAAAACTTTGCAACAGGGCAAAGCACTGGGGGAATCTCTTCTAGGCTGAAGAAACAACACATGTAAAGGACAGGGATGAAAAAGCATAATGCATTTTGTGGGGGAAAATGAACATACCTACAAGTAGTTCAGTGTGGCTATAGCAGGAGTGAGGTGGGCAGTGCTGGGGGATGAGGCTAGAGGTCAGCAGGGACGGGCTCATGCATGGTAATAAGGAGCTTAGCCTTTATCCTGAAGCAATAGGGAGTGACACTCCTTCTCTGGACCCTTCCAGCACTTCATGTTGACAGCACTTGATCACCCTTTCTTGTTCTTTGTTCCATGTGGGTTGGCCTCGTTTCCCCAATTAAGTGAGCTACCTGAGGGCAGGGCCACGAAGCCCACTTTTGTGGTTAATGTGAACTAGTCCAGTGCCATGCAGGGAAATGCTTATTGAAGAAATAAGAAGCAGAGCATTAAGTCAGGGCTGGGTCCTTACAAACTGGGCATTGCTGTGATTCCTCCGCAGCCTCATAGTCATCTTGGTGCAGGGTTCTGGGCTGTGACTCAGCTCCTCCTTGCTCTCCAGGAAGGACTTAGGCGAAGTTGAGTCCTTCATATCCCCACCTAACTCCTCCTTTACCACTACTGTGGGGGGACACTCAGGCCCCTCCTTATCTGGGAGAGAGAAAAATGGCTGTAAACACAGGTCTAGGACACTTAGGGCCCTGACTTCTCTCCCCAGGTCAGGCCACCTAGGCCAGTTAGGCCTTACCTTTCTTCCGCAGAGTCTTATCCTTGGCCATGAGGCCCAGGCCCATCATCTTGGGGCCTGCCCCATAGATCTGTAGCTTTTTCAGCTCTGGATTCTTTTCAATGTCTTCCTCTGTGGGTTCCGGCTGGAAGGACAGAAGGAAATGAATCAAGACTGCTATCTGGGACAGACTGTCCCATCCTAAAAGAACAATAACCCAGACTACATATCACCCGATCTCATGCTGGGGGCTGAGGCACAGATAGGCTAAGCTAAGAACTCAGAGTTGCTTTTTGGAGACTGAGGGTAGGTGAGCTGCCTCCTTGGACCTCTCTTGGAAAGGAATTAAAGACGGAATATCTCAGTTTTCCCAACTATAAAATGAGAATATTAACTCCTCCCTTACAGTTATAAGGGGGATTAGGGATAATATATATGAAAAAGCTAACAGTGTTTGGCATTACCAACAAACGGCAGTGACTAATAGGATCTGCTAAACTACATGCTTCAATGAGCATAGAGACAGTGTCCATCTTGTTCTCTGTTGTATTCCCAGTGCCAAGAAGAATGTCTGGCACATAAGCTTCTTTCTGAAGTAAGACATAGCTATAAGGAGCTGGGAACAGTGGTACATGCCTCTAGTCGTAGCTACTCAAGAGGCTGAGGCAAGAGGATCACTCAAGCCTAGGAGTTCAAGATTACAGTGCACTATGATCAAGTCCGTCAATAGCCACTGTACTCCAGCCTGGGCAACATAGCAAGACCCTATGTCTCAAAACAAAACAAAAGATACAGGTATAAGGAGAAAGAAGAGTTCTACTTCTATGATCAGAGTAAGTCCAGAAAGGAAAAAGACAGGCAAGAAGAGCAGACATACAAAAGAGGTTGCACAAACAGATCAAGCAAGACCCAGCTCAGCAGCTCTGCTGAGAGGGGAGAAAAAAGCAAGAGTAAAGCCAGAGAGAGGCACACTAACGGTCAGAAGAACTCGGAGAACAAAAGAAGGGATAGTGGAACAGGGAACATAGTCTTAGCCAGAGGGAAGGAGAGGACTCCCTCCACCCCAAAGCTCTAAGTTCAAAGAAGGGGAGTACTCACATCAGGCTGCAGTCTCTTGGCCCGCCGGCCATAGCTGTTGAACTTGGAAGGTTGCACAGACTGTCGTAGGGGGATGCTGTGGGGTTTGTATTCCTTGTCCTTCTCCTCATTATCAAATGGACGTGTGTTACATTGCTGGGGACAGATGAGGGGTAATGGTCAGGACATGGGACTACAGCCCACAAAAGCAAGAACTTCCCTCTACCCTCACCCAATGGCAACCAAAGTTGCGGTCCACTCACCTGACCCACACCAATAGCTCCTGTTCCACTTTAGCACTGACACCCGCACACACTTTGGGAAATCTCAGTGCCTCTGCTTGTTTCATTCCTCCTTCTAGTCACTTCCTCCACCAACCGTCTCCCCAACTAAATCAAGACACCATCTCTTCCCATACCTTTCTAGCCCAAGCTCTCCCTTCTCTGATTTTTCTATCAGTTAGAACTCTGTCATATAACAAATAAGCTAGCCCTACAGATAACTCCAGGACTTCTGACCCTGAGCAGTGAGAAAGAGAATAAGCGTCACTAGGAAAGAGCAGAGTCCAACTGCCAGGTCTCCAGTCCACTAAACCAGTTCCATTAAGATCAAGTGTGGAAATTTGTGCTGAAGGGTAAAGTCGCATCCTACCCCACTGTGACATCCTTACCACAAGGTTGGCTCCAGACTGGTACATTTCATAGGGATAAACGATGCGTTCATAGTGGGAGCGTAGCAAGGAGCCAATATTTTTGCCTGGTGGGTAGTTGAGGCGCTGGGCTACCCGGGCCCACCGACGGTCCTTGCAGATAGCTTCATAACCACCTTCCTCCACCACAATCTGCAAAAACAAGCAGGAAAAGACATGGATGTGCCATGTGTATTTATATGAGGGAGCAGGCCTGTAGAAAGGGCAAAAGGGCAATGAGGGCAACTCAGTCCCTCACTTCACTGGGGGCTACTCCCTTCTCCCAACCTCAAATTGCAGCAAAAGATTCCAAGTTGTTCTGATGACAGCTTGTGTGCTACTAAGCTGTGCCCCTTCCACTGCAGCCTATAGATCTAATATCCAAACCAAGGGAGCCCCCAGAATACCAAGGATATTGGGGCGAGGTGAGGGGTGTTCGACGAAAACCTGTTCTTACTTTGCTGAGACTGTAGAGGTCCAAGATCCGCCGTTCTACATTGGGAATCTTTAAGGAGGAGCCCTGGATTTCCCAGAATTTGGCAATCTGGTCCAAGTAGTTCAGTTTCACTCTCGTCTGGGCCTGAAGAAGAAATGGCTCAAAGAGGCTGGCCACCCCTTCCCACTGACCACTATCTTTGGGTCCAATCTTAGGGGAGGAGAAAGGAATAACGCAGTTTACACTTTTAGTACCCAGGGCTTCTCCCAATGAACCAGATCCCAGACTCTAGGCAGTGCTTGGCAATGAGGTTTCACCATATTGCCCAGGCTAGTCTCAAACTCCTAGGCTCAAGCAATCCATCCACTTCAGCCTCCCCAAGAAGTGATATCACAGGCGTGAGCCACTGCACCCAGCCACCTCTCTCTCATTTCTGTCACCTTCTAGTCAACCAGAGAAGCCCAAGGTCCCAACAGAGAGGGTCACAACTGCCAAAGGCTTCAGATACATCCTCTCTCAATCTCCCTGACAGGGTTGTGTGCGTATTATCATTTCCTGTACAGATGGGGAAACAGAGGCTCAGAGAAGTTAGGTCACACGGCAAACATCAAGATATTTTGGTGCCAAATAACTTGAGCTTTGGCTCTCCCTCTGCTACTAATTTGCTATATTGCCTTGAGCAAATCAGTTCCACTGTGGACTCCTTTTTTCTTTTATTAATAATTATAAAAGGAAAATAACTGCATAGTCCACTTAACCCAGAGGGGTAGACTTAATGAGGGACCAGTGAAGATCCTCTGGAAACTTCAGAATTATATCTAAGCTCTAGACATGTTTCAGAGAATGAAAGCTCCAAAAAGGCACATGTACCTCCTTAGGCACCACCAAACTTGTTCCATGGTAGCTGACAGGTGAAAGTGCATGCTATAACTACAGGCAGAATGGCCTAGAACTAAGAGATGGTATACCATAGTAGCACTAGCACCTGGCCAACCCAGGACCCAGTGTGGGCCAAAGAGACTAGGAACAAGATATGTATCATGCTTCCCTGAAATCTCAGTAACCCAAGGACTCCCGTAGGCCTCAAGTCTATAACCTCCTCACTCCAGAGGGCCTGGTTCTTGGAAGAACTAGACAGCCATTACCATTCACTACCTTGCCCTGATCCTATTAGGAGGAACAAAGATGGTTCTTTCCATTTCATAGTTGAGAAAAACTAAAGTCTATTTGTGGAAAGAAACAACCTCCAGTTCCTTGGCTGTGAGAACCCTCAAAGGGCCAGGAAGTACTCCCTCAACCTCGGCCCCTTAGCTTTCTAAAGTTGGCCCCATCCCTGCTCCTTCTCATTAGCCAGCACTCCGTCTGTAGGAAACCTGCCCTTGTCTCATGCTAGGCAACACCTTGCCCAAGCTGTACCCCTATAAACCTGACCAGATATATTTTTCTTTATTGAGAGGGGTCTTGCCATGTTGCCCAAGCTGGTCTTGAACTCCTGGGCTCAAGCAACCTTAGCTTCCCAAAATGTTAATAGTGCCAAGGCTGAAGCACTCTGGTCTATAACACAAGTGAGCTTCTAGGGTATAAGTATTCAGCTGGCCTGGGCCTAATCTCCCACCCCTCGGACATCTATTAAGACTTGTGGATGGCCGGGCGCGGTGGCTCACGCCTGTAATCCCAGCACTTTGGGAGGCCGAGGCGGGTGGATCACGAGGTCAAGAGATCAAGACCATCCTGGTCAACATGGTGAAACCCCGTCTCTACTA
>NW_016107955.1:498600-506859 GCF_001604975.1 Cebus imitator | reverse complement strand
CAATAATGGGGGAGGGAGTGGCAGCACATACCTAACCTAGAGCTTCCATGGAAAACTCCAGGATCTTACCTGGAACTGGCTTTAGGGACCCTACTCTCATTACCCCAGAGCATTCTCAAGGGGAGGGGGGAGACCCACCTGTCCATGAAAAGAGCCTGGACTTCCTGTACAGAACAAAAGGAAGAAGGAAAATCCTACCTGCTTGACCCCTGGCCAAGTCTCTAACCATTCCAGCCTTCACAGAGGCCAGTTCTTGTGTTGTTCTGCCCATCTATCTCAACTCCCACCCTACCAAGCACCCATGGAAGGAAAGTAGAAAGCATAGGGCTGTGGACGAATTGTATATATGAAGCCACATTCAGCTGGCCAAGGAAGAAAGCGTATCAGCCAGTTCCATATTTCCTTTTTGTTGACTCAACTAGGGTAGGCTAGTTCACAGGGGAGCTTCAGAACTAACAGACCTTTGTGACATATATGTCCCCAGCCTTCAGGCTATCAAATCACAAATGCTAAATGCCCCTGGCTCTTGGTTATATTTAGACCTCTAAAGCTTCTTCCATGCCCTGGGTACACTAAAGAAATGCAATTTCAGAGAGGAGAGAATAAAGGCCTAGCTAGGTAAAGTACCTCGGCCAGAGAAACTATAAGGAAGTGGGATTAGAGCTCAGGTATCCATTCTCCCAACCCCGCCACCAGCTGCTAGTCTTCTCACCTCTAGTTCATTCAGCCTCTGGATTCGGGGGGTAAACCTGAAGTTGTCCACTTCCACAGCAAAGGGTGGCTGCCAGTCCTAAGAGAGTAGAGAGGGGAAAGAGACTTGAGTTATTTCACCATTGTATAAGACCAGAAGGCATCAAAAGCAGCTCAGAATCCTATTCGCACCTTCCCAGACCTCTAGCTACTCCAGACCCTTTACCTACAAACATCCTACCCAACCACCCACCCTCACATCCCCCCAGAACTCACAAGAGTCTAGCAGCCCCTCAAGTCCACATCCAAGGCCCCATGCACAGTCCCTAGGAAACTTCCCCTGAGTCCCACCCAACAGTACAGTGCCAGGATTTCAAGAAATTAAGAGATGGAACCTCTGTTTTGTTGACCATAAACCTTCTCCACATCCACATTTAATTCCTAATCCCTTAGGGATGTGCTATAGGACACACAGTCCTTGGAGTACTGGAAAGCACACAGGATCTAGAGTCAGAAGATATGGGTTCATGTTCTAGCTCTGCTACTTACTAGCTATGAGATTTTAGCTTTCTGAACCTATTTTCTCATCTGTAAGGTGGGAATATGAATTCTAGCCCTGGCTTCCTCACAAGACCAATATGGAAAATTAAAACTAGTTTTCAAATGAAAATGTTATTCAAAGGAGTCATCATTGACTTGACGTCTAAGGCTGACCACCCTCACAATACACATGCAGGGCAGCTCAGCTCCGATTCTGGCAGGATGTAAAGGTTTGGGCCTTTAATGTTTGTTCTCTCAGTTTAAAGGGCCTGAGATAGACACTGCAGGAACAGGGAGCAAGTATGTATAACACTCACCCAGTCTGGAGGGCTTCCTGTGGATCCTCTCATACACCTGCCTGGTACAGGAAGAGGCAGGGGAGGAAGCCCCAGGGGGTGGGGTAAGTGCTGGGATGTTGGACTTTGGTGGCAAAGAATGGGAGGATTTGGTAAGGGAAGTCAGGGAAAGATCATGAAAGTGGGAGAAACCCTGCCCTGCCAAGTTGGAGCTTGTTCTGTCTTGCCCAAAGGTCAGATGTGAAGAACACACTCCCTAACACCCCTTTCCCAGAGCCCTGGCTGCTGCTGGGGTGGGAAAATGAACCTAAAGTAACCTAAACCAATGCTCTGCTTTTATAGATAGGGAATGTGAGGCACAGAGAAAATAAGTGAAATTTCCAAAATTACATGCTGAGTTAGTGGTGGAGCCAAGAACCCACATCTTCTGACCTCTGATCCAAGGCCTCTGCACTACACCAGACATCAGTGTTCAAACATACATGCATACATATGGAAGCGGGGCAACAGTAAAAGAGAAGAAAAACTATTGACCTCTTCTGCACACACACTCTTAAGAATATGGGCCAGAGCACTCATACTTCCATGCATACACAGACCACACTCCCCTTCCCCTACCAGCCAAAGCAGGTGGCAAACATCTGGTGCTCAGTAAGCAGGGGCAAAAAAAAAAAAGGGCAGTCCAAAATGGTATGGCTCAAATCCAGACAAGCTCCCCATGCCCTCTTGCCTCTCATCAGTATAGGGCACTCCCCTCAGCACAGGCAACCCAGGTAAAAAGGTGCTCAAACCCAAAACCCCGGGTACCCTTCTTTTCTGCTGAATCAAGTTCTAGACAAACAGAGCAACATCAGCACCTGACAGGAAATGGCAGCCCTGGAACGCTACAGCAGGAGCCATGGATGCAACAGATACTTAGGAGGGCCCTGCAAACCGCCTGCCTTCATTTCCAGGCTACTGTATGCCAAATGCTCAGTATGTTGGTATTAACGGGATGTTGTGATAAAAAAGGCTGGCTACCTGATGAAGAAAGCAAGATCCTTCCAAACTCCCCTGGGTCTACTCAGGGTACCCACACTCTCCTCCCACCCATCTTTCCCAAGTGTAGCAGTCACCTGCCTAGCAATTAGGGCCCCAAACGATCCTTCCTCCGGCAAACCTCCTATATCCAGGCACCCACCCATATACAGGTTCCCACCCTGGGCCCAAGCATCATTTGAGTGAGTACTTCAAACTTCAACCAGAAGAAGGCCAGCTGCCTAAAGGTGGCCTAGGAGCCGCCCTAGAGAAGGACAAAACAAAACCTGGCTCCCTCTAATCCAGGAGCCAGGTCTCTCCTGGATTAGAGAGAAGCACACTGTTGAGCAGTGAAAAGAAGCATAACAAAGGATGGCCTCCTTCTGGCCACGCACACCTGCGACATGTCACTCTTCTCCTTTCTGGTTCCCCCAAAGCAGCAGGGTAACAACACCTGCACAAGGCCAGCCTAAGTCAGTCCAAGATAGAAAAACGGAATTCAGGCCTCAGCTACCCCCTATGTCAGCTATGCCTCTTTTTCCCACAGGCTTGCCCAACCACTTCAGGGAGTGCCTCCCTGGGGCTGCCCAGGACTCCTGCCTCTCCCTTCCACTAGCCTTCCTGACCCCTCTACCTACTGCCACTCCCTCACCACGGACAAGGATACCTCAGAGATCTGTGGCCAGGCTCCAACAAGGAAGATATTAGTTTACCCAACACCTCCTAGAGGATCTATCTGAAACCATCCTAGATATGTGGCTGAGCACCAGAAAGCACTAAGTTGGATAAGGAGAACTGTGGTGCCCTCCTCAGGTGGGAATAAAGCTTCCTATTCGATTTCAGCCAGGAGACACCCACTCAAAAACACCCTTTTCCAGCAAAGCTCAATTTCTGCCCTTGGAGTTCCAAGTGATCACTGAACAACGTTATCATCATTTTCCACCACGCCAGCAAGGCAGCAGCTTGCCCTAGCCCTTGGAGGGCTTCTAGCCTGAAGCCAGGCCTAGGAAGAAAGCTACGGCCTTTGTTGCTGACCCCTGGGAATCATGTTCCAAAGGGGACAGAATTCCATGGCTCCATTCTGTGCTGGGGGCCCAAGAGTGCCCTATCCTCTGGGATCTCCTACATCCTGGACCAGAGCAGAGCAGAAATCTTCTGAGAAGGACTCACACCCCACCACCAAGCTGACAGGTCCAAACATCATCTCCACAGAAGTCAAGTCTGGGGGATGATATGCAGAAAAAGCTGTCAACAAGGAAAAGAAGGGGACAATTCCCTGAATCCACCTTAAGGGAGACAGATAGAGAAATCCCTGTGAGACTGATTTCCTGACTGGTCCAGCAGGCCAGGATATTATCACAGATGAATTGGCCTAGCAGGGTATGAGTAAATATGAGTCAACCTACGTAGGAATAAACCAATGACCACATCAAACACCCTCATAGTCACAATAATTACCACTTATCTAGTGCCTACTACACACAGACGCTACCTAGTTTAATTCCATCCTCTAAATAACCATTCCTGGGACCCATTTTACAGGCTCGGAGAGATTACTTCTACTTTCCCAAGGTCACACAGCTGCTAAGCTTCAAAGTGCAGATTTGAACTCAAATTTGTCTCTCTTCAGGGCTGCGATCTTTCTATTAATCCTATACCATGCTGCCTGCCTTAAGGGAAGTGATGACAACAGACTGGAGAAACGCCTTATTTTTACAGCGTCAACGTAGGAAGCCCGGGTTAACTAAGAGATGTGCGGGGTGCCTCTTTGGGAACTCTCCCCGGCCCACTAGGAATCCCTGTCTTAAACCTGGAGTGATTCTGAAGAGCGGGGGTGGGGGTGGATCTCTGACTCCAGGTCACCTGTGGGCCTCACATGAGAGGACCCCCTGGCCCAACACCTTTTTCCGATACGCGCCACATCCACAACGGTCCCAGCCACCCCCCCCTCCCCCCCTCGAGCTGCCCTCCGCCCCAGACTTCCCCGCCTCGCCGCCGGCGAAAACCGGCCCCGGGGCTTACCGCGGGTGGGCGGATCTTGCAAATGCCCGACTTCTCTGCGATGGGCCTGATCTTGGCGATGTAGCCAAGAGGGTCTCGGAACTCGGCCCAGCTAGGCTCGAACACCGGGCACTCCGGGGGCGGTAGAAAATCGTCGGACCCCGGATCCATGGTGGGCCCGAGGTCTGGGCCAGGGATCAGGAGGGCTTGGACCGCCCTTAAGGACTCATGGCGCCGCCGCTATTTGAAACCGAGGCAATGCTCGGAGGCTAGGCCCTAAGCAGCGCAGCCGCCGCCCGCCGAAGGCCTAGGGGGGCGTGTAGGTGTCGTGCTCTGAGAGTCTCAGGCTAATGCTACTGCTACCACCTCTTCGTTCTGCTCCGTTTCTTCCAAACTGCGCCGTTGCCTCCCCACTACCGCAGCCTTCGCCACCAGTTACCTCCCAAACACCGCGGCCTTCATCGCCGCCGCCGCCATCTTGGTTTGTCAGCGTCTCCCCCCTCCCCACACCACAACAAACCGGATCCTTCCGCGGTGTGTCCTTCAGAGCCTCGTATGCCTTGCGTCACACCAAGCCCTAGGAAACCTTCATATAGTGGAGACCGAGCTAAATAGGCTGGTATGGATTTCTATTTGGAAGGGGTTACTCAAAAGTACAACCCCCAACTGAAAGAAAATAGTTCAGTGCAACGGCGGAGGAACAAGATTGTAATTAGTCTGCCGGTTCCTCTTTCCGGATGGACCGGCGGTGCACGTTTAAAGGCCAGTGATGCGCATGCGCGTTATGGACAGACCGGAAGAGGAGCGGGTGTCCGTGGGTGGTGGTGCTAAACCGGCACTCCCTCGCAAACCTCAACCTGGTCGCTACGCTAGCCCCGCCCCAGCGTTCTCTGTCTTTTCTCCCTGGTCTTGCCGGTGTGGGCCGCGGAAGGCGGCTTTGGGAGGCTGATTGCAAAGGACCCCTTCTGCTGGCCCACGGGATTGGGGGGAAGATGTACCAGGCTCCAGCTCTAGACACTGACACCTCTTGGGCTTTGAAATAAGGAAGGAAGGCAGCTGCTTACTCCCCGGGGATTATGGACTTTTAGAATCCTGGGTCCCAAGTAAATGAAGGAAGTCTTTATTTCATCCAAGGTTACAAGTAGAGAAATGGGTTTCCATTCTTACCCCCCAAAAGTCACTGGCAGTCAGCATTTTAATAACTGCTTTCAACTGTTCTGTATTCACTTTTACCGTGTACACATTTGTGGCATATACTCCTACAAAATAAGCCTGTGTGTATGTATATTTTAACTACGGATGTTTAGCAATGGCGTATTTATTCAGTGCCTACCGTGTAAAACACCTGTTTGCCCATTTGTGAGCCTGCAGTGTACTTACCAAACATCTATGTACTTTGATTGTATTTATTGTGTATAGCCCCTGTGCATTTGGTACCCACTCTATGTACATTTGGTCCTATCGTGTGCATATTCCTTGAGCAGTTTCTGAATAGGTTCATTGCAACTACAGTACTTTGAATAAGTATCAAACCAGTACTTTGTACACATATATCAGAAATCTACTGATGGGAGGATCATCTATGTCATTCATCAGCTGTGGAGCTACTGCATATAGTTTGAGCACCTACTGTACACATATTTGAGTACTTGTGTACATGCTGATTAAGTGTTTTTGTTTTCCCCCTTCAGACTATGAATTCCTTAGGGCAGGGACCACGTGGCTTTATACACCCTTAGCACTTCAAATGTTAACCAGTAAAAGAATGTTGAGTAAACAAAAGAAAATGAATGTCCTTAGTATATATTGACTGAAAAATCTGCATACTTTTTGCAAACATTTCCTGTTTAACATATTGAACGTCCACTATAAGCTTGAGGTGGGTAGGGAGTGTCATTCCTTCAAGCAGTTAACTGTTCTTAATCAGATACTGTGCCAATTAGGTCCATCCTGCCTACTTCAAGACTGAGCTAAGGACATCTTAGCTGAGGGAACAGGGCACACAGATAAGAGCTTACACCCTGGGCTCAAAGAGTCATGCCTTGCAGTCCCACCAGCTCTGCCACTTTCTAGTTTATAACCTTGAACAAGTCCCAGCTTCTGTAACAGAAATGGGGATAATACATACCTTGCAGAATTGTTATACAGTACTTGGCACATAGCCGGCCCTCAGTATCTGGTAGCTGTTATTTTTATTTCTGAGAGTCAACAACCAGTATGCTGAAACTCATTAAGAATCTCCTTTGTGTCAGACATTGTGTAGTGCTTTTGTATTTTTTATCACCTGAATCTTTATATTACCTTAAATGTTCAAGATCTTTATCCCCACTTGGCTTATGTGGAGACTTGTCCCAAGTAACACAGATATTAAGTGATATTTTTCTAGCTTTCTGGGTGCCAGGGGAACCCTCGACCCCTGTCCACCAGAAACACAGGTGAATGATCCAACTGAACAGCTGTCTGGACAGGAAGCAGGAAAGCTAGGCAAAGTGATGCTAATATCACTAGCTTCTCACATGAATAAGCATCTAATCGCCTACCTGGCTGGTTCATACCAATTACCTCCTTTAATCTTTGCAACAGTCTTCGGAAAGATGTAGGTGAATTTACCCAGTCTGTAGATGAGGAACCAAGTTCTAGAAAGATTAAACAACTTGCCCAATGTTACACAGGAAGTTGCTGACTCTGGTCAAATGCTCTTCCTGTCGTTTACCCTCACCAGGAATAGAGGAGGTGGGGGAAGAGGAGGCTGCCGGTGTGGGAGGTAGGGTGGCAGGGCAGGGCCCAGTCCTTGGACATACGGGGCATGCAGGACCTGGAGGTTGTACTGCCCATTGGTCAGCATCCCCAGGCCTTCATAGCTGTGACTGTGGTGGTGGTGGTGGTGGGGGGTTGAAGAAGCAGATGAAAAGGAGGCAAAGGCCTGGCCAGAGAAGGGTGAGGAGAACCTAGAAGGTGGGAGAATACAGTAGATCCTAGACTGAAGGAAGTTCAGCCTTCCCAACTGGAGGCAGTTCAGGGATGGACAAAGAGCAGGAATCAGGAATCGGGAAGCCAGATTTTGGGTCTCAGCTCTGCACAGGCTTCCTACACCCTTCTTTGAGATCTTTAGCCCAGACACACCCCCTGTCCTGGAAGATCAAATAGAAATTACATAGTCTTTGAAGCCAGTGAGATAGAATTTATTCATTTGCAAGTATTTATTAAGTTTCTACTATGTACCAGACAATTTTCTGGGCACTGGGAATATAATGGTGACCAAGACAGATGTAGTCTCTATTTTCCTGGAGCTGACATGTACCCACTGAGATCTGCCAAGTACCTCACCTCCCTGAGCCTTAATTTTCTCCTTTATACAATGAAGCTAAATAATCCCTTTCTCACAGTGTTGTTAGGAGGATTAGAAATGACGATGACTGCCATTCATCAAGGACCAGGTGCCATGAAGTAGGTATTGTTATCCCCATCCTACAGGTAAAGAGACTGAAGCTCAGAGAAGTGTAAACTCACTCAAGTCACATGGCTAGTAAGTGGCAGGGCCAGAACTCAAACCCAGGTCTGTCTGACTGCCATACAATTCTGCTTAGAAATAGTCTCAGATCAGTGGCTTACGCCTGTAATCCCAGCACTTTGGGAGGCCGAGGCGGGTGGATCACGAGGTCAAAGAGATCGAGACCATCCTGGTCAACATGGTGAAACCCCGTCTCTACTAAAA
>NW_016107955.1:493546-496800 GCF_001604975.1 Cebus imitator | reverse complement strand
TGAGACGGAGTTTTCGCTCTTGTTGCCCAGGCTGGAGTGCAATGGCGAGATCTCAGCTCACCGCAACCTCCGCCTCCTGAATTCAAGCAATTCTTCTGCCTCAGCCTCCCGAGTAGCTAGGACTACAGGCACACGCCACCATGCCCGGCTGATTTTTGCATTTTTTAGTAGAGACAGGGTTTCACCATGCTGACCAGGATGGTCTCGATCTTTTGGCCTTGTGACCCACCCGCCTCAGCCTCCCAAAGGGCTGAGATTATAGGTGTGAGCCACCTGAGCCACCGCGCCCGGCCGAAGGATGGGTTCTTCAAGCCCATCTTGCAAGGGTTGGGAAAACCTTCATCAGGGATGTTGGGGGGAGTATTGTGGCGGGGGGAAAGGCACAAGTAAAATACTGAGTTTGGAAGGTACACAGAGGCATTTTTGGGGAACAGTAAGTGGATGGCCAACGTGTGGGTGAGGAATGAGAGTTAGGACCACAGAGATTAGATGGGCCACCTTGTGGAACACCTCCCATGTCAAGATAAGTGGTTTTTGTAGGTGGCTTACTGTGTGTCTGGCATGAAGTAGGCACTTCACATGCATCTGTTAACAACTGTCCTGAAAAGTTGTTACACCATCATCTCACACGTGGAAGGCCAGGCTCTGAAGGGGTAAGTGACTTGCCAAATGCAGCATAGGCAAGTCACTGAGCCAGGATTTGAGCGCTAAAAGCTGAGCTTTAGAAAAATGCAACCAGAATCAAGCTGAAGGTGGGGAAATGGTAGTGCAGCTTGGTCCAGCAGAGGAGAAAACTAAAAAATGTTGATTGGACTTGATTCAGGACCCTACTGGTCTAAGCTCTTCAAACCCTCAAGTTTGGTCCATGAGGCAGCATCAAATGCGTAGGTGGCCCCAGCTGCTGCTTTTGCTAGTTGTCTTCCTGGGACACCTTTAAACATGCATATAAGGAAGAAAACAAAGAATTGGTCTGAGCTGCTAAGAGTGGGGCCATCCAAACCATTCCCTTTTAGAGGCCATTCCAGATTCTAGGAAGGCAGCAAAATAGTGACTGAATGCTGCTTCTGGGGACCCTGCTGGCTCTAACCAAGAACCATGGCTCAACCCCACCTGTCCTGCACTAGGCTAGTGATGCCAGAAACACATCTGTTTTGGAGCGAAGAGGTTTGGGAGGACTGGAAGGGACCCTGAGGCTAGGCTAGAAGTCAGGAAACCCCATCCTGACTTGCTGAGTGGTCTCAGGAGAGACTCTTCCCTTCTCTCGGCCTGTCCCCTTCTCTGTAAACGAAAGGGAGTCCAGCTCTTTGTTATCTAACATCCTAAGTATATATGCAGAGCTCTTAAAATGTATTGAGCCCCATACCTTCCAAGTCACTCCCCTACCCTCAAGGATAGAAATGTGGCCAGCCATTGCGGGGAGGAGGGAGGAGCTCCAGGGCCAGGCCAGACCAGCCGCATCCAGGGTGAGAGGAGACGCCCCAAGAGTGGAAGAAAACATCCATCCTATGAAAGGAAGACAAGGGAACTAACTTGCCCAGCTCCATCCTGGCTACTTGGCATCCATTACCCCTTGGAGTCATCATATTTCCATTTGGCAACGACTTATCACTCAGAGAGAGTGACTCTCCCAAAATCACTTGCCTAGGAAGTGGAAACCCAGGATGTGAACTGGATCAACTCCAAAACCCATACTCTTGCCACTCTGTCATGCAAACTGTATGAAATGAAATAGGAAAACCTCCCTCACACCCACCTCTCCCCAACCAAAGCATCTCGTCCACCCAGGTGCCTGAATTTCTACCATTAGCGCATTGCCTCCCTGGGCTAAAGCCTCACTCCATGGACTCCACAGTGGGGAAGGGGCACAGAAGTAGGAGGCAGAGGCAGGATGTGAGCACAAGGTCTTTTATGAGGCATCAAATATACATTCTTATATACAAGGAGGAAAAAAAGACAATGCCTGAACCCCAGCTCCTCTCCACACAGCCCCTCCCACTGCCACCCTCCCCTGCCCCCAAGCCCCAGTGGCCCTGGCCCTTCATACAGCCAGGGTCTGTCTGTCTGTCTGTACTGCAGCCCATGGTGGAGAGGGGAGAGGGAGGCAGGAGCTGAGTAAGGAGCTGGATATGCAGGGCAAGAAGAGGAGCTGGGGCTTGTAAAAAATATATTTATAATAAATAAACAGGGCTGCAAAAGGGCTGGAGAGGCAGTGGAGATTCTGACGGACAGAAGGACTCAGGCATTCTGGCTCCCAGCCCCGGCTCTGATGGCTTCAATCTCTGCCTCAGGAAGGACATCTTGGGCTCATGGTGGCCCTCTGGGAGCCTCTCTCCCCAGGGCTGATGCTGGGTGCCCTGCCCCAGCGAGGTGTGTGTGGGCAATATCTGTAAAGTGCATTGTCTTCAGTTGTAGGTGGGGTAGGTGTAAGGGAATGGGGGGGGGCATGCAATATGGGTGAGGGAGGGCAGTGCCCTTCTCATCCCAGACCTGAGCCCCCCCCAAAACCTGTCTGGACTTTGATCAGGATAAGAACGTTGCAGGGCAAGGCAAGTTCCTGAAGCCAAAGAGGTCTGGGCTGGGGCCTACTGGATAAAGGGCATAGACTGGCTCTAGAGAGGAAGCACAGCCCCGCGTGGGGCCAGCACAAGCAGGGTCCCACCCACCAAGTGCATCGATGGTCCGTGTCCTCCAGCAGGCAAAAAGACACATGAAGGTGTGTGGCCAGGCCCTGAGGTCAGAGAGAGGGCCGAGCCAGCTGAGGTTTGGCCACAACTCTACAGAGCGCTCTCCTAGCCCCACACAGCCAGAGGAGCCCCTGGGAAGTCTTCGCCCCGACAGCTCCCGACACCTGCCCTTCTCTGCCAGCCAGAGCTGACAGTGAGTTCACACAGGCCTGGAGCTCAGGCCACAGAGCTAGACCTCCAGGGAAAAGTGGGGAAGAAGAAAACAGGAGAAAGAGAACGAGAATCTCTGGAAGGCCCTCACCACTCCCCAGCGCTGGAGCACCCTGAGTCCAGGCTTCTGGTGGCAAGGGTCCTCGAATCTGGAAGGAAACCCCATGGCAACTGCTGGGGGTGAGAGGAGGGGTCCCAAGGCAGGGAGGACATGGGGAGGAGGATGTTGCTATGTGTATATATATTTTTGAAAAAGCCGAGGAAGCAGAGAGGGTACAAGGTCCCTCTCCTGTGGTTTCCCAGACTTTCCTGTTCCCCAGCTCACTCTCTCCATTCATCAGACCACGGTGCTGATCCGGC
>NW_016107955.1:475968-492666 GCF_001604975.1 Cebus imitator | reverse complement strand
TGGGGGCGGAGGTGGCATCCTCTGGTGAGGGCGTGGACTGCTAATAACAGACCCCTGGAAGTGGGGAGGGGGAAGTCAGGCCAGGCTAGACGCCCTAAACCCTCAGCCCTAAATTCCACCCCTATCCCTGAGGGCTGAAGCTGGGGAGACAGCGAACCCCAAGTTGTAACAAAAACCAAATCACGGTCCTGTACGCGTATGTGGAGCTCCCCAGCTTGCAAAGCTCGACTGTCACATCCACATCTCAGCTGAGCCTCAGCTGGGAGAGGAGGAATTAGCGGCACCTCCTCCTCATCCCCATTTTGCAGGCGGGGAAAAGGTTAAGCCTGGAGAGGCAGAGTGACTCGCCCAGGGTCTAAGAGTAGGACTTGGAGGTAAGAGCTTCTCGTGGCCCAACTCCAAGGGCATCCCTACGCGCCGTTGGCCCTGGGGTTGAGAGGGGGCACGGGAGAGTGGAAGACAGACTGAGAGACAGGCAGAATGAGGACAGACAGAGTTGAGGACAGATGGAGAGAGTGGTTGGCTGGGGGAAGGCAACTGCACAGTTCCCAGCAGGGAAGAGTGGGGAGCAACAGGTCCCCTCCTCCTCTGGGGCTCCATGGCCGGGGCAGGGCTCATGCAGAGGACGAGTGGGGCAGGAGCTGGCACTTACTTCGATGGTGCTGTCCAGCGATCCCACGCTGTTACGCCGCCCCCGCTTCCCTGCACCCACAAGCAAGGAGCCCAGCGTCAGAGCAGCAACCCCCCCTCCCTACCCTGCTGGGCTCCAGAGCTGGGCACCAGGCCTGGGCCCCTCCAGGGGACAGACACCCCATTATCCCTTTCCCCCATTGAAGAGGGGGAGGTGGGAGGAGGAGAGGTAGAGAAAGAGGAGAGAGAGGAGGAAAAGATGGAGAAGGAGGAGAGGCAGTATAGGAGAGACAGAAGAGGGAGAAGAGGAGGAGAGGTGGAGCAGCCAGAGAGGGACCAAGACTGTGGCCCCACTTCACACTCCCTGGCCCAAACGCTGGGCTCCCCCTGCTCTGACCTGGCTCCCAGGCCCCCTGTGGCACAGCGCCCAGGGCTCTGGGTGAAGGCAGGGTGCGTGCCTGTGTGGCAGGTGGAGGGAAGGCTGGCAGCCAGTGACAGGAGGCAAAGAGGACACCCGGTTCCATGTCTCCCCAGCCAGGGCAGGGGCCCAGAGGGCTTACCTGCATCAGAGAGGTCTCGCAGGGAACTGCTGAGTGCGCCCCGTTTGAGCCCATCGCCTGCCCCGTAAGTGTCCTCCAGGCTACTGCGGGCCATCGTCCCATTCACTGAGTCCTTGGCCCCTCCGGGCTGTGAGGCATTAGGCCGCATCATACCTTTCTGCTTCTCCAGCTCCGCTGGGTGACAGTCGGGAAGACAGGGAGCAAAGGTCAGGAACAGGAGTGAGAGCCCATCTGACTGACCCTAGCCCTCCTTCCGCGTTCCTCCTCCCTCCCTCTGTCCCCAGGCTTCCTGGTTTGCCCCTTGGACGGCTAGCACTTGTCTCCCCCCAAACTGCAGCTCCGTCGCGGAAGCACCCTCAGTTCCCAGCTCCCATCTTGCACCCTCCCTTCCTGCTCAGCCTTCCCTTCACTCCTCTTGGTGCCTGCTCTCCCTGTTCCCTCTCCCTTCCTCTCACCCTTCTGACTTCCCTCTCATGCCCTCTTGCAGTCAGGTCTTCCAAAGCACCCCTGCCCTTCAAAATAGAGCTTCATGGCAGATGGTTCACAGTAAGGACGGGAAGGCCCTTCTAGCCTATGGCAAAGGGCAATCTTTCCAGAGTTTGCTCAGTTCTCAGATACCTCGCTCCAGAGTAGAAGGGCTCCTGGAAGGGCAGGAGCAGGAAACTGACAGGAATCAAATTCTCTATCACGTGCCAGGCAGTATGCTGGGCGCTACACACACTTGATCTCTCTCAATCCTCACAACAGTTCAGAAGTCAGTATTAGCATCCACATTGTGCAGAGGAAGAAACTGAGAATCCGAGAAGTCTTACAGCTTGCCCAGGGTCATACAGCTGGAAATGGCGGAGCTGACATTCTGGAAGCAGGTCTGCCTGATTCCAGAGCTTGGGTGCTTCTGGCTTCCTTACAGCCCCACCTCCCCACAGAGCTCACAGAAACACGTGTCTACTGGCCTCCTCTCGTCTTGGGCTGCTAATCCCTCTCTCAGGATTTCCCCAGCGTCTCAAAGGATCTGGTGAACTGAAATTTCTGTCCCTGCCTCGCTGAGGAGTAGAATGGCCCTGGAGCTGTGAAGGCCTCACCAAGGAGCTGTCCGCCGCCTCGTCTCTCTCTTTCTGTCTGCCTGCCTCTTTCTCCTTAACACCATGTTACTTAACTGTGACTGCTTAGCCTGGAGAAGAGAAAACTTGGAGGGCATTGGGAGGAATGAGATGTAATCACTATTTTCCATTTTATATATATATATATACATATATGTATGTATATATATATATACATACATATATGTATATGTATATATATATGTGTATATGTGTGTGTGTGTGTGTGTGTGTGTATATATATATGTATATAATCAAAATGACTTGGTGTGGCCCCTGGGGTTTGAGAGGATAGGCCAGTGAGACTCAGCTCAGGAATTGATATGTGGGCAGAGGAGGAGAGAGGGTGGAAAAGGGAATACAGATTTTTTGAACACCTAAGATGTGTTGGGACATTTCGGCTACCTTGTCTCATTTCATCTCCATGACTCTGTGAAGGAGATTTCGTTACTCCAATTTTGTGTAGGAGGGAAATTGGGGCTTGGTGGGTTAGGCAATTTGCTCCAGTTCACCCAGATAATGAGTAGCATACCTGGGATCTAAAACCATAGTCCTACCTCCAATACTCTGATTCTTCTCCCTGATACCTTTCACTAGAAGGAATAGTTGGCTCATAATTAGAGTTTGGGATACTAATGGGGCTGGGAGGTAATGAGCCCCTTGTCACTGAAAGTATTCAAGCAGAGGCTGAGGAATTCTTGGAATGAGGATAAGAAGGTGGGACAAGCTAACCCTCAACTCTGAGATTCTCAGAGGATAGGATTCCTCGTTTCTGCAGGGTGCTGTTTCAGGAGAGCGGGGAGGAGACGTAGCTGGGCTACTCACACTCCACACGGTATTTCTCCATCTCCTGCACTTCCGCAATGGACTCGCGCAGGTCGGATGTGAAGCGCAGCCGGTCCTGGAGGCTGGGGGCGTTGAAGATGATGAGGACTTTTCGCTCCCCGCCAGGTACTGCAGACAGCAACTTGATCCCAAACTGGTAATCTGTGGAGAAAGGGGAGACTGGGCACCTCTGTTGGGATTGGTGCAAGGTGGCTCATACATGGTCTTTTTTTTCCTGAGACAACATCTCTCTATCACCCAGGCTGGAGTGCAGTGGCGCCATCATGGCTCATTGCAGCCTTGAACTCCTGGGCTCAAGTGATCCTTCTGCCTCAGCCTCCCAAATAGCTGGGACCATGGGCACACACCATGTGTGCAGATAATTTTTTTTATTTTCAGTAGAGATGGAGTCTCACCATGTTGCCCAGGCTGGTCTCAAATTCCTGGGCTCAAGTGATCCTCCTGCCTCGGCCTCCCAAAGTGCTGGGATTACAGGTGTGAGCCACCACACCTAGCCCATAAAATAATTTTTGTACTGTCTAACTCTGATCATGCCTCTTCTCTGCTTGAGCATCTTTAGCAGCTCCCCTTTGCCCAAAGCCCCCAAACCCCTGGTAGCTGTGGCCCCCTTACTCCCTGTACTGCAGGATGTAAACTCATGGAATTCTGCATTGGTGTCTCAAAACCCTTTCCTCCTCACCTCTGCCTCAACTCACAATGCTTCTGCTTCCCAGAATGCCACCCAACAAAGCTCCTCCTGGTTCATCCTTCAGAGCACAGCGTGATCACCATCTCTTTGGCCCACCAGAGAGCACATGCAGTGTGGTTCTCTGCAAGACCATGAGCTTACCAGGGGCTAGACCCAAGTGATACTCCACCCTCGCCTGCCCCTCATCCTGGAACCAAGTAGGTGCTTTGGAGACCCTTAGCCCTGTTGTAAGGAACTCCAAAAACTGGAGCTGGTATGAATGAAGGAGACTCTCAGGAGGTAGGATCCAAGAAGGGACTCACATGAATTCTGGAAGAGCTGCATGTGCATTTCCACGAGTGGGAAAGACTGACGGAAGCTGTAAGTCACCAAGATCTTCTTCTTCTGGAAAATTTTGGTGACCTTTGGCAGGGGTGGGAAAAAGAAAAGAGGCAGGGTTTTGGGTGGGGAATTTCCATGTGGCACCTATTTCTGGCAACCACTCTCCCCTCCCACCCCATTAACAGACATACACACACAAACACACATACCCACAAGTTGGGGAGAATGGAAGCTTGAGGGAGAGAATGAGAGACATTGAAGAAAACGCAAGTTCCTGATGTAATGACTATGCTCCACTTTTTACCACATTTCCAGGAACTAACTGAATCCTGCTCCCTCCAGGAAGTCAGCTCCAACATCCCACAGAGATTTGTAAACCCCTTTTCTGAGCTCCAGAATGGGGATTCAGTACCTTTCCTTTGTCAGGCGCTATGCTAGTCCTCTGAGTGTGTGATCGCCCCCTGCTGGACTGGAGGGCAGGCGTCTGGTTGTTGGGTTCTGTCACCCAGCCCCACCAGAGCCTGCACTTAACGGCAATCTCTGCCGAACCTACGTAGAGACTTAACAAGTCTTCCTCTCAACAACCCAATGTCTTTGTCGAGTACTTAGGCACTCTGGACTCAACTAACACAGGCTGCAAATATCTCAGGCGGTCTGCAAGTGGCTCGTAAAAGGAAATGTTTTGATTTCAGGGTGGTTAGAGTCAACAATGACGCAAAGCACTTTTTTAGGTCCTTTGGGCTGTGAGCTTCCTGAGAACAGGGACTAAGCCTGATTCATCCTGACATACCCAGTGCCTCGCATAGAGCTGGACACACACCAGTGTGAGTACCTGAGGGATATCTGCACATTGATTGTATGGGCCAGGTACTCCTTGGGGTAAGGCCGATTCCACATACAACCTCTTATTTCATTTCATCCTCCTGACAACGCTGTGAGGTAGGGGTCCATTTCACAGAGGAGGAAACTAAGGCTCAGAAGGAGCATGGAAGTACTTCAGCTAAAAGCAGCAATCCTCAACTGCAGGCAATATTGCCCCCAGGGGACATGGAACAATGACTGGAGACAATTTTGGTTGCAGGGTTGCTACTGGCACCTAACAGGGAGAGACCAGGATGCTGCTAAACATCTTACAGTGCACAGGACAGTCCCTGCAAAGAATCATCCAGCCCGAATGTCAACAGTGATGAGACTAGGAAACCCTGCTCTAAAGGAGGGAAGACCACAGACGAAACAGGACCGCTGTCCTCAAATCCCTGGAGAGCTGTCTTGGAGCAGAGAGACAACACTTGTTCTTCGTGATCCCAAGGGTGGAGTGCAGATGGTTGGAAGAAACCCACAGGGAGATAGATTCTATCAGTCACAGCTGCCTTAGACAAAGGCGGCTTTCTGTCCCTGTAGTCATACAACCAGTGGGCCATCTAGGTAGTTGGACCCTGAAAGTCCCTTCCAAACTGCAGAGTCCTAAGAGTCCCATCCCTAAAAGACAAACATCTCTACTAGTAATGAGCTCAGTTTTAAGAATCACTTCAAGCATTTTTTTTTTAAGACAGAGTCTCACTCTTGTCTCCTAGGCTGGAGTGCAACGGCACGATCTCTGCCCACTGCAACCTCTGCCTCCCGGGTTAAAGTGATTCTCCTGCCTCAGCCTCCACAGTAGCTGGGATTACAGATGTGCACCACCACGCCCAGCTAATTTTTGTATTTTCACTAGACACAGGTTTTGCCATGTTGGCCAGGCTGGTCTCAAACTCCTGACCTCAGGTGATCCACCTACCTTGGTCTTCCAAAGTGCTGGGATTATAGGCGTGAGCCACTGCACCTGGGCCAAGCATTTTTTTAAAATTTTGTTTTTATTTTTATTTTGAGACAGGGTCTGGCTCTGTTGCCTAGGTTGGAATGCAGTGGTGCGATCATAGCACACTGCAACCTCTGCCTCCCAGGCTCAAGTGATCCTCCCGACTCAGCCTCCCAAGCAGCTGGGACTACAAGCGCGCACCACCACGCCTGGCTAATTTTTGTATTTTTCGTGGAGACAGGGTTTTGACATGTTGCCCAGGCTGGTCTAACACCTGGGCTCAAGTGATTCACCTGCGTTGGCCTCCCAAAGTGCTGGGACTATAGGCGTGAGCCACACCACCCAGCCCACTTCAAGCATCTTGATTACTGAAGGTTTCCAGACTGACCCCAAGGGTCGCAGATTCACCCTCCTTCCTCAACCCTATGGGCTACTGAGGTAGACAGGGATATTTCCCAGGTTGTAAGTCTGTCATCTCCCTTTGTCCTCATATTTTCTGCCCCTGTGTGTCTGTTACTACCTCCAAATGCATCTTTGAGGAAAAGGAGGGGTAGAGAAGGCCTGGGTCTTGCCTGAGACCACACAGATGGCATGGCAGAACACCATGCCTGCCACACTCCACACACCAACATCAATGTGGTTCACATCTGACTCAGGAATCAAGCTCACCATCTCCCTCCCATCTCCTCCCCCACAGTGCCCATACCACAAGGAGATCATTGAAGAGGAAGACCTCCCGCTGATGCAACCCTAGCCTCTGGGGGCGGTTTGGATCTGGCACCTCGTAGAGCTGGCAGCAGCAAACCAGTCGACGGTGAGGAAGAGACAGGACCTAGATGGGCATGAAAAAATACGTGTCAGCAAGGCCAGCCCATCAGCTTCAGGTCTCCTGGCATCTTAACTTTCAACCGAAAGTTTACCTCCTATACATGTGTGTCACTCTGACACAAGGGATATCAGCAACTAAGGCCTAAGCTTTTCTGCTACCTTGCCTTTGTCCCTCTGTCTGGAATGTCTTTCTTGCCCAGCTCTGCGTGGCCATATTTCAACTCCTCTTCAAATTTCAATCCCGGCCGGGTGCAGTGGCTCACACCTATAATCCCAGCACTTTGGGAGGCTGAGGCGGGCGGATCACCTGAGGTCAGGAGTTTGAGACCAGCCTGGCCAACATGGTGAAACCCCATCTCTACTGAAAACACAAAAATTAGTTGGGCGTGGTGGTGGGCACCTGCAATCCCAGCTACTCAGGAGGCTGAAGCAGGAGAATCGCTTGAACCTAGGAGGTGGAGATGGCAGTGAGCCGAGATTGTACCACTGCACTGCAGCCTGGGTGACAGAGTGAAACTCCATCTCAAAAAAAAAAAAAAAATTCAATTCCAAAATTGTGTTTTCCAAGAAGACTTCCCTGATTTCACCAGGCTGAGAATGGCTTTTTTCTCCTTTCTCATCTCCTAAACTGGACCATTAGGCAGAAGTATTATAATATATGTGTCTTTGTCTCACACTCTAACTGGTCTGTGAGTGCCCCCAAGGACAGAGGCCACATCTGATTCATGTCTATATCTCTGGTGCCCAGTAAGATGCTGGGCTCAGTGGAATAGCATCCACAAATGTTTGTAGGCTAAAATATTAAAGAGTGTCCTTTTTTTTTTTTGAGATGGAGTCTTGCTCTCTCTTCCAGGCTGGAATGCGTTAGCACAATCTCAGCTCACTGCAACCTCCACCTCCTGCGTTCAAGCAATTCTCCTGCCTCAGCCTCCTGAGTAGCTGGGACTCCAGGCACGCACCACCATGCCCGGCTAATTTTTGTATTTTTAGTAGAGACATGGTTTCACCATGATGGCCAGGCTGGTCTGGAACTCCTGACCTCAGGTGATCCACCCACCAGAGCCTCCCAAAGTGCTGGGATTACAGGCATGAGCTACTGCACCTGGCCTAAAGTGTGTTCTTGCTTTGGTTTTCTGCTAACCATTAGCTTGACTCTTCACTTGGGATGGACAGGCAAAGCCCGAGGTGAAAAGGATGCTAATATTTATATAGTACCCACTATGGGCCTTGGAATGTGCTAGATGCCTTCACACAGAGTGTCTCAATCTGCAACACAACCTTCTGAGGAATGCATTATCACCCACTCCGTATTGCAGATAAGGGGCTCAGGGAGGTGCAGTGACTTACCACTCAGTGGCAGAGGCAGACCTGAACCCTGGCCCCTCTGCAGCCTCCCAAGGCACTCACCGGTTTCTTTCCAACAATCATGCGCTCCACAGCCTGCACCTGGGACACGTGGTCATCATTGGTCCGCAGTTCACGCCCCTGGATGCGCTGGTATATGCCCACCAGAAGGTCTCTGGGGATGTCTTCACCATTGTCAACCCCTGGGGGAGGGAGTAACACAGAGATATGTCACACAGTTATGGGCACTGCATGGTAGGGGTGCTCCACAATCTCTACACACAGGCACAGGCCATGATAGGACTGAGGGTCAGTGGGTGCCCTTAGCCCCTCAGCCAGGATTGGGGCATGGAGGGTGTCCTTCAATGCAAGAGCCAGTTGCTGTCTTCCCCGGGGTGAATTCTTTTCAACAACTCAGAATACACTGAAATTAAAATAATCAGTTACTATTGTTTGCCTTCCTAATAAGCAAAAATAATTTTAAATGAAATCCAGTGCTAGTAAGAGTGCAGGGAAGTGGGCATGTATGGTAACGTAACTCTTTTGGAAGGTAATTTGGCAAGAACCTAAATGTTAGTACCCAGTGATTCCTCTTCTAGGAATCTACCCTAAGGAACTACTCAGAAATATGTGCAAGATGTATGTACTACAAGAATGTAGGGCAGGCGTGGTGTAATCCCAGCACTTTGGGAGGTCGAGCCAGGTGGATCGCTTGAGCCCAGGAGTTCAAGACCAACCTGGGCAACATGGCAAAATCCCGTCTCTACAGAAAATGCAAAAATCAGCTGGGTGTGGTGGCGCACACCTGTGGTCCCATCTACTTGGGAGACTGAAGTGGGTGGATCACTTGAGCCCAGGAGGCGGAGGTTGCAGCAAACCATGACTGCACCACTGCACTCCAGTAACAACAACAGAGCAAGACTCTGTCTCAAAAAAAAAAAAAGCAGAGCAAGTCCCTGTCTCAAAAAAAAAAAAAAAAATACTGTTACTTATGGGAACAATTTGAAACAACCTAAATTTTAAAAATAGAAGAACAGGTAAGTATAGTATATCCATTTAATAAAATAATGCACAGCTATTAAAAACTTGACATTTACAAAAACATTTCAATAGCATGAGAAAATTACAGTAGCAAGTGATGTGGAATGAGTAAGATGAATTGCATGTATGGTATGATCTGAACTATATAAAATGTTATGTATGCATGGGGGAAAAGATTAGAATGCACCAAAACATTAACTATGATTGCCTCTAGGGGACGAATTTTGGGTGATAAAGAGAAATTTTCTAATTTTCAGAATCTTCCAAAATTTCTGAAATAATTATGTGTTACCTTCATTTATTTATTTATTAATTTAATAATTAGAGGGGAGAAAGATACACACACACATATGTTGAGAGAGAGAAGGAAAAAGAATGGATGAATGAATGATGGCAGGATTCTAGTAGACAGCTCCAAATGGCCTCTGATCTAACTCCGTCCTCCCATGCTCACCATCCTTCTCCACTTCCGATTGCTAAGTGAAACCCACTCACCCTTCTCTCTAAATACTCTGCTAGAGAAAATGTTTTCTTTGCAGGTTGTGGAGTCTCACACCTGTAATCCCAGCACTTTCAGAGGCCGAGTTGAGGCAACGAGTTTGAGACCAGCCTGGGCAACACAAGAAGACCCTGTCTCTACAAAAAAATTTTAAAATGAGCTGGGCATGGTGGCACATGCCTCTAGTCCTCGCTACTCAGGAGGCTGAGGTGGGAGGATCACTTGAGCCCAGGAGTTCAAGGCTGCAGTGAGCTGTGATCGCATCACCGCACTCCAGCCTGGGTGACAGAGTGAGACCCTGTCTCTAAAAATAAAAAACAAGAAAAACAGGAAAAAAAAAAAAAGAGAAAATGTTTCCCCCCTTGGAAATGAGACATCTCCTCCTTGGACAGGTGCTAAAGGAACGTCCTACGTCGCACTGACTTTCTTACCATAGCAGCCTCAGCTGCGAAAACCCCGACGGGCAGCCAATTTGTCTTGTTTTCGGTTTGCTTTTTTTTCTTTGCCTCTATTTTCCTCTTTCTTTTCTGTTTAAATAATCTTAACATCTGTACCATTTTTAGTAGGCTGCTCTTTGGTGATAGGCAGGGCTTGACATCAGTAGAATAAGCAAAAAGAGCAAGGCGACACTTTTCATCTGGCATTCAAGTCCCTCATATATTGGTTCCAGTGGACCTTCCCAACCCATCAGTGACCTGATTCCAATTGTTTTTCTTCTTCTTCTTCTTTTTTTAAGACAGAGTCTCGCTCTGTCACCCAGGCTGGAGTGCAGTGGCGCAATCTTGGCTCACTGCAACCTCCGCCTCCCGGGTTCAAGTGATTCTCCTGCCTCAGCCTCCTGAGTAGCTGGAATTACAGGCAGGCACCACCATGCCTGCTAATTTTTGTATTTTTATAGAGATAGGGTTTCCCCATGTTGGCCAGGCTGGTCTGGAACTCCTGGCCTCATGTGATCCACCTGCCTTGGCCTCACAAAGTGCTGGGATTACAGGCATGAGCACCCAGCCCTCAATTGTTCCCTAAAGAAAATAAATGTTCCTGCCTCTGCGCCTGTGGTATTCTCACTGCTAAGTAAGCTCTCTATCTCCATTGTGTCACCTTCTCCATGTCTTCAAGACCCACCTTAAAATACAAATGCTGCCTCCTCTGGGAAGCTAGGTAGAGGTGGGCTCTCCCTCCGTTGAGCTCTGACTGTACTTTCAGCCTCTCTGATGTCACTGTTAACTTTCTGTCTTATGTTAGTTATCTGGGTACCACAAGTCAGCCTCTCCCCGACACGGAGAGCTCTCTCAGAACAGGGACTATGGCAGACCCCCCTCCATTGTCCTTGGCACCCATCAGGGGGCTTGGCACACACTAAGTGCTAAGTGTTGACTGACTGGCTGGTTGTTTGGTTGAGTGATAAATGAATGCATGAATAGAGGAAAAGTTACCTAAAATAATTAAATGAGTCCTCGGGGGGTATAAATAAGAGACGGAAAGAGGGAGCGAGGAAAGGACAAGTGAATGACTGAATGAATGAATCAGAGTAAGCTTTGTAAGAGTCAGGACTTTATCATGTTCATTGCTTGAACCCCAGGACCTAGAAACCTGGTACACAGTGGAAGCGCAGTAAATACTCAGTACAGTGGGCAAATGACGAGTTGAGAGAATTAATAAGTGAATGTCCTAGGAACATCCAGCCAGGGCAGAAAGTGACAGCATCACAAATTAAGTTCCAAGGAACAGATGGGATATCCTGCATCCTTCCCCACCTTACCCCCCAGTTTCCCTTCCCAGGTGAAGGGCAGGAAAAGCTGATAGGGAAGTCACCTCTCAGGTTCTTGATGAAGTCATCTAGTTTCATCTTTCGTTCAGCCTTGACGCTGGGACTGTACATGTCGGTATTGAGGAGGATGATGGCAAAAGCAAGGATGAAAATGGTGTCTGGGTTCCGGAATTGGCGCACGAGGGCTGGGTTACAGACACAGTACCGCTGGCTGTAGGGCAGGAGGGGTCAAAGCCAGATTCAGGAACCAGCCATCTCTGCCTACCCACCATCCACCCAGTCTGGCACCACCAATCCTTTCCTGGAAGGAATACTTCCTTGATCTCTGGGTCTGTCCTCTTCAGAGCGTCCCCTAGACCAGCATGTAAAAATCACAATCGCTACCTTTTGCAGAGCTCTTCCAGGGGGTTTATGTACATTGTTTCACGTAATCCTATCATAATCCTGAAAGGAAGTTACTGGCAGTCCCATTTTACAGATAAGGTGACTGAGGCTCAAAGTGGTAAGGTAACTTGCCCAAGGTAATAGAGCCAGTAAATGGTGAAGCCGGGATGAAAACCCGGATATTTCTGAATGCAAAGCAAATCCTTCTCCCATTATGAAAAACAAGTTCTCAGCAACTCCTGTTTCTCTTCTAAATACCCTAAAGTGGCGGAGCCAGGATTTAGACCCCGGTCTAAATCCTGATCTCCAAAGCCTTTATAGCAGAGTAAAATGGTTAAGGACATGGATGGACCATGGACTCAGACGCATACAAGTTCAAATCCTGTATGACTCTGGGAAAGTTACTTAACCTCTCTAAATTCCTGATTTTTCATCTGTAAAATGGGAATAACAATAGAAGCGCCTACCTTATGAGGTGGTTGTGACTATTCGGTGAAATAATCACGTAAAGCGCTCAGCTCGGAGTACCTGATACCTAGTAAGCACTCCATGAATGTTAGCTGCTATTGCTGATGTTGTTGTCACTTATCGAATGCCCCTGTCCCGGGGCTGAGCTAGATACCTTACATGCACTACCTCTGATCCTCACAATTGCCTTGCAAGATAGGGTTTATCATTTCTGTTTTATGGTGAAGAAAGTATGAGGCTCAGAGAAGTGACTTGTAAATAGTATATCGATGCCCACAGGAGGGAGGGGCAGCTTTGCGAGTGGGAGGCAGGCACACCTGAAGGCTTCGATGAGTCGCTCCACTTTCTGGGCCTCACCCTGAACCCGAATATGGGACTGGAACTTCCGGAGTGCATCATCCAGATCCATGGAGGAGAAGTCCATCTCATCCACCACACAGCTAAAGAGCAGAGAAGGGGGTGTGGTGCTTTCAGTTCCTCTGCAGAAAACCTCTGACCCACCTGGATCTGCTCAAATGGACCAACACCCCCATTGATAGACTCCCAAATTCAGGACCTGTGGCCCAAGCAAGTACACATGAAGACGGAATGTTTGAAATTGAATCCATCTCAGAAAATTGAGGCAAGGCACGTGGTCACTAAAGGTCCTTTCCATCAAGCCACTCATTTCAGAGATAGGAAAACTGAGACCCAAAATAGGCCACAGGATGAGCATGTCTTGCCCAGGGTCACCCAGAAGACTTTAGGAATAGGGCCGAGCAAGATCAGACCCCTTTGGGGCAGACAGGGTACGGGAGCAGGAAGGTCTATTCATCCTGTTTTGAAAAGCTTATCTGTGCCAAAGGGACAGGCTGCCCCCTTCCTCCCTCTTGCTGTCCTTTTCCAGGAATCCCTGGCCCAGCCTGCCCCATCCTGGGGTCCTCACTCCAACACGTCTCTGTTGAACTGCTTCTGCCGGTTCCCTAGGAATTCCCCTATCATCTGCCGGCTGAGGCCTTTCCGCTCCAGGATGAAGTGAGCCACTCCCACCGGTGTGTCTGACAGGAAGCCCCGCTCGATCAGATACTGGATACCCTTCTCTGGCTTCCTGTAGAAAGAGGGGAGGTCGATGAGATGACTGTCCTCCTGGAACTGTGCTCTCTGTCTCATTTGTTGAACTAATTTCGGGCCCAACTAACTCCGGCCTCAGAGGACCAACGAAGTCAAATACATCATTTGATCTAATCCCATCATGGCACAAATGGGAAAACTGAGGCCCAGGGAGAAGAAGCCACTTGCCCATTTCAAGGAGCTTCAAAATCCCAAGGTATCTTCAACCCAACATCCCCCTTCACTGGAGCCACACCACAATTGAAAGAGAATCAGAATCTAATGAGAGCCTGCTCTATGCCAAGAGCTTTGATATTTCCAGCAAGAACAGAGGAGCGGGGCTGAGTGCCTTCCCTCTGAGTCACAGACCCTCAGAGTAGGGAGGAAGTGAAGAGGTTACTTTGTTCCACATCCCACATCCCACTCAGGCAGGTATCAACAACTTTCTCTGAGTGTTTCTATAGACAAGGAGCCCCGTAGATTTCCAGAGAGCTGGGTCAAAATCTGGGCCAAAGCTATCCCATATTCAGAAGCCCAGAACCTTAGGACCCCACGAGGCTAAAATTTGGAAGAGACCGGTGCCACAGGCGTCTCAGATCCATCACTTCCCACTTGTATGATTTTGGACAATTCCTTTTACTTCTCCAAGCCTTGGTTCCATATCTACAAAACAGGGACACTACTGCTTGCCTCGTGAGCTATTGTAAGAACTAAATATAGGTGGCAGTGTTTAATAAGCTATAAAGATGTAAGGCATTCGAGTAATGGCTTATATTACATCTAATGTTTTCTAATTACATCTAATGTTTTCCAATTATTTTCTAATCAAATGTCACACTCCCACCTCACTCCTAAGCACCTGGCAGAAGACCAGGCACCTAGAAAGAGCTTAGTCACAGTCACTAAAGGGTCCAGCACACTACCCTGCCCCCAACACCTCTCACATACACACTCTGCTAGTCGGTAGATGGAAAAACGGAAGGGCAGGTGAGTAACACTCCTTGCCCAGGGCTGTGCAGTGAGTCTGGCCAGAGGCAGACTGGGGAGCCAGGTCTCCTGTTTCCCAGACTAGGGCTCTTTCTACACCATATCACCTCCCCTCTAAAAAGGGAAAGCGGGGAGGACAAGGTTCAGATTCCATTTAGTGGGGTCATCTCACCCAAGATCACACAGCCAGCCAGAGGCAGTACCAGGACCCAAGCCCAGATGTGTTAAAGGGCTCTCTACTCTGCAACCCTGTTGCCAATCCTCTTCCCTGAACTCTGGGGAGAAATACGATTCCACAAAATGAGAGGATGGCAGAACTGGGATCACTGCGTGGAGTTCTGTCCCAGGGATCCAAGTGCCCATGGCACAGTAGGAAGGGGCGAGCAGGCTAGAACAGGGAGCACATACTTGTTGAAGAGGTTGAGGCCGATTCGGTAGTGCCGCCTCTGGACCACGTCATTGTTGAAGGCTGGCGAGTCCCAGCTGTGCCTCGTCTCCCGCTGGTAAGTCTGCTTGCACAGGCCGGTGGCCGGAGGCTCCCTCAGGCTGTCCCGAGAAGAGGAGCCGGAGCTGCAGTTGATGGTCTCATTGGAATTGCTGGAGCTCTCGAGGCTCTCATTATCGCCACCATCAGAGTTCTCGCCTGCTGCCTCGCACTTCCCCAACCTCCGACCCCCAGCCACACCACTGGGCCCAGTGCCACTGTTGGGGGCTGGGGGCAGGGGCCCTGGTGGGGCTGGGGCTGGGCCCTCAGGGGCTGGGTAGTGGCGGTGTGGGATCGGGGCCCTGCCTGGTGGCCCCTTGTGCTTCAGGGTCCCATGGGGGCTGCAGCCATCAGCCTCATACACCAGCTGGCGGTGGACAGAGCCGCGATCTGAGCGGTCACTCAGGTCCACGGAGCTGTCACTAGGAGGCTCAATAGTAAGCAGGGGAAGGTGGGCGGCCCGCAGCCGGAAATCCCGGCACTCCAAGCACCCGGGGCCCCTGCGAGTGCCTTCCTCTCGGCTACCATCTTCCCGGGTTCCTGATGGCACTGGTGGAGGAACTGGCGGGAGAGGGGCTGGTGCCCAGAACTCGGGCCGGCCCTGGGGTGGGGGTTCTGTGCTGGGCAGTCGCTCAGGGGATTGTTGGGTAACTGTGTCATCCAGGTAGAGGGGAAGGTCACTGAAAGATGTGGCTGAGCTGTCCTCTTGCTGTTCCTTTGACTCCCGCTTCTCCAGCTGGGCTGACCCTGGCTCCTCAGACATGGGTCCCGACGGGTGGCAGTTCAGGGCTTCATCGATGGATTCAGCCAGAGACTTTACCTGTGCAGAGGGAGGGAGGGGAGAAGGGAAAGAGAGAGAAAGGAAAGAACGATAAAGGGAAGAATGTTGGAAGGTGGGAATGAGGGAGGCAGGGAAGGGAAAAGTGGGAGTCTTCCTGGTGGGTCAGCCAGGAGGGTGGATTCCCCTCCCCCAGCCCTGACAGGCCTTCTGTGGTCTGTAAAATGACTCCCAGGGAACCACTGTGAGCTCACAGGAGCTGGGACTAATGCCCACAAGTTCCCCACTCAGCTCACCCCCCAATACCTCCTTTGTGTCCATTTAGACCCAAGCCAAATGTTACCTCCTCCTTGATTCAAGCCACATTCTTGCCTGTGCCATCCCCCAGGGTAAACCCAAATCCCAGCTTCCTCTGTGGGAATTCTCTTAGGAAATCCATAATATTTGACCTTGAGCATCTGGACCACAACTTGTAGTGCTCTCTCCCTGTGGTATCCAGACTCTAAACTGGCTGCTAATGATCCCTACCTCCTGGTATTCACACCCTAGGGTACCACATTGTACCAGAGTTGGTCTGTGTGACAAACAGCATATGGCAGAAGTGAATGTATGTCACTTCTGAAATTAGGTTTCAAAAGCCCGCAGAGGCTTGGCATCGTGGCTCATGCCTGTAATCCCAGTGCTTCGGGAGGTTGAGATGGAAGGATCCCTTGAGCCCAGGAGTTTAAGAGCAGCCTGGGCAACATGGTGAGACTCTATCCCTACAAAAAATAAAAACATTAGCTGGATGTGGTGGTGGTGACACACACCTGTAGTCCCAGCTACTTAAGAGAATGAGGCAGGAGGATTGCTTGAGCCCAGGAGTTCGAGGCTGCAGTGAGCTATGGTCACGCCACTGCATTCCAGCCCAGGGAACAGAGCAAGACCCTGTCTCTAAAATTTTTGTTTGCTCGTTTGAGACAGAGTCTTGCTCTCACCCAGGCTGGAGTGCAGTGGCATGATCTCAGCTCACTGCAACGTTCTCCTCCAGGGTTCAAGCAATTCTCCTGCCTCAGCTTCCCCAGTAGCAGGGATTACAGGTGTGC
>NW_016107955.1:472430-474935 GCF_001604975.1 Cebus imitator | reverse complement strand
AACAAGAGCGAAACTCCATCTCAAAAAAAAAAAAAAAAAAAAAATCTGTTGTATGAATGAATGGACGAATGATATAGATCTTCCTTTCAATATTCCTTTTCTTCCCTCCACCTCTTCACCAGCTCCAAGGAGGCATGCCCAGGCTGATGGCAAGGCCAGATCATAGAGGTTAGAGCAGAGTGACTTTTTCTCTTATAAAGCTTCATCCATTCATTCACTAATCTCTACCAAGTACCTTCTTGGTTTTATGAAGAAAACTAATATGTATTTAGCAGCTACTATATACTAGGTGCTTTCATATATAATACCTGTATAGTTGCACTGAGTCTTCCAAACAGCTCTAAAAGAGTTTTCTCTCCATTTTATTGATCAAGTTTCAGTGTGGTTAAACAGTTTGTCAAATGGGAAATGGCAGAACTGGGATTCACACCTGGGCAAGAATGTCGACACACCCCAAGCCCACATTACCCTTACTGCGTTACAATCCCACCCCTCCATGCTTTTGCTGATGCAACGCCTATGTAAGCAATACCCTCCCAGATATTTCCAACTTGCTAAATCTTTTCTGTCTGGTAAGACCCAGCTCCAGTGTTGTTTTCTCAAATAGGTTTTCTGTGGTTCTCCCAGAAGAAAGTTTCCTCTCCCTCCTCTGGGTAACCGAGGTACTATACATTATACTATAGCCTTTCTCGTGGCTCAGAGCACACTCTACTTCAGGAGACAGTAATGCACACATGTCTGCCATTTCCTACTGCATTGGGATCCTTGAGCACCAGGATCAGGACCAGGTCCAGGTCCTTAGCCTCAGTCTCCTACTCTATTAAAAGGAAATAATAATCCCTGTCTCGGCCGGGCGTGGTAGCTCACTCCTGTAATCTCAGCACTTTGGGAGGCCAAGGCCAGTGGATCACAAGGTCAGGAGTTCGAGACCAGCCTGACCAACATGGAGAAGCCCCGTCTCTACTAAAAATACAAAATTAGGCGGGCGTGGTGGCGCATGCTTGTAATCCCAGCTACTCGGGAGGCTGAGGCAGGAAAATCGCTTGAACCCGGGAGGTGGAGGTTGCAGTGAGCCGAGATCACCCCATTGCACTCCAGCCTAGGCAACAAAAGCAAAACTCTGTCTCAAAAAAACCAAATAACAAATAATCCCTGTCTCACAGATCTGGTGTGAGGCATATACAGCAGAGGCACACAGTCGGAGCTCATTACCTGTGAGTTAAGCTTTACTTGATAACAGTAGATCAAGTTCCAAATAGTGAGAACTTTTTTTCTTATTTTTTCTATATACCCATATATATTTTTTTTCCACAAGAAGGGAAGAGCACAAAACACCCATATTTTTAACTTGCTTGTTTTAACAATGTAATTTCTGGCTGGGTGCAGCGGCTCACGCCTGTAATCGCAGCCACTTGGGAGGCCAAGGCGGGTAGGTCACCTGAGGTCAGGAGTTCGAGACCAGCCTGGCCAATATGGAGAAACCCCATCTCTACTAAAAATACAAAATTAGCTGGGCATGGTGGGACATGCCTGTAATCCCAGCTACTTGGGAGGCTGAGGCAGGAGAACTGCTTGAACCCAGAAGGCAGAGGTTGCAGTGAGCCAGGATCGTCCCATTGCAGTCCAGCCTGAGTGACAAAAGCAAAACTCCGTCTCAAAAAAAAAAAAAAAAAAAATGTAATTTTCTGTCTTGCCAGTTCTTTCTTATTATTGTCACAGTCCTAACTCAGATGGTAGCTATTTGCTGTTATTAAATGCCTGTCACACAACTTCTTTCAGTTTGCAATCTAGGTAAAAAGTAGGAGTAGCCAGGACATGGGGATGGGAAAGAAGGGCCCTTTTCAGAGATCCTGACCTGTTTGGAGAAGGAGTCCTCAAGCTCTGTGATGTCATTAGAAAACTCTCCAGATGTGGTGACGGAGCTTCCACCACCATCAATGCCCCCACCACAGGAGCCTCCATACGGGAGCCCCCGTTCAAGCCGGTGGCTCCGGGCACCAGCCATGGCACCCTCGTCCAGCGAGGCAGGCTTGCCCTCGAAGTACGCGGGGTTCTGTGCCTTCTCATACTCCTCAAAGGAGAACTGCATCCGCATGTTGGAAAGGATGATGCGGCGGGACATGCGGCTTTCGGAGGCTGAGCTGCGTAGCCGCTCAAAGTTCTTGTTCATGCGGTACTGGCGGAAGGCTGTCTGGATGGTCCTGGCAGCCCTGCGGCTCAGGAAGGAGCCCCCATACTTCCTCTCCAGCATTTCCACCTGGCAGAGAAGGGTCGAGGGGAACAAGGTCAGAAAGTCATGGCACTCTTATCTCCCTAGGCCCTCAACCACACCTCCCCCACTGGAGTCCGGGCTGACTGCTTACAGCCACCGGAAGTGCCAGGCTAGGCGCTCAGTGTTGTCTCCTCGCTGGAGTTTCAAGTAACACTGATCAAGTGGGATTGGATTGTGTTTTGTTTTCTTATTTACACGAAGAACATATTGATTATTCGAAAACAGGAAACAGA